>NC_052311.1:2626434-2636434 GCF_016432855.1 Salvelinus namaycush
CTGTCTGCTGAGAAAGTGCTGATCAGACAGTACTACAACGTATTGTACTGTATACCAAATGGCACCCTTTTCACTAAATAGGGGCAGAGAAGCAGCACCACAGTATATATCATTAATACTTTAGCAAACTGCAGTCACTAACAAAGTTCAACTAACAGATTCGCAGGTACAGTAAAAACACAGCAGTTTAACATGTAGATACAATTTCTGAAGAAATCCAAGACAATTCAAAGGTCAGACCACACTCGTGCGTGCGTGCGTGCGTGTTTGGGGGGGGGGACTGATGTCATATACAGTGCATTTTGAAAGAATTCAGACCCCTTGACTTATTCGGCATTTTGTTATGTTACAGCCTTATTCAAAAATTGAATGAATAAATAAAAATGATCATCAATCTACACACAATACCCTATAATGACAAAGCAAAAACAGGTTTTTAGATTTATTTTCAAATGTATAAAAAAAAAGTTATTTACATAAGTATTCAGACCGTTTGCTATGAGACTCAAAATTGAGCTCAGGTGCATCCTGTTTCCATTGATCATCCTTGAGATGTTTCTACAACCTGATTGGAGTCCACCTGGTGGTAAATTCAATGAATTGGACATGATTTGGAAAGCCACACACCTGTCTATATAAGGTCCCACAGATGACAGTGCATGTCAGAGCAAAAACCAAGCCATGAGGTCGAAGGAATTGTCCGTAGAGCTCTGAGACAGGATTGTGTCGAGGAACAGATCTGGGGAAGGGTACCAAAAAATGTCTGCAGCATTGAAGGTCCCCAATAACAAAGTGGCCTCCATCATTCTTAAATGGAAGAAGTTTGGAACCACCAAGACTCTTCCTAGAGCTGGCCACCCGGCCAAACTGAGCAATCACGGGAGAAGGGCCTTGGTCAGAGAGGTGACCAAGAACCCGATGGTCACTCTGACAGAGCTCTAGAGTTCCTCTGTGGAGATGAGAGAACCTTCCAGAAGGACAACTATCGCTGCAGCTTTTCACAATTCAGGCCTTTATGATAGAGTGGCCAGACAGAAGCCACTCCTCAAACAGGCACATGACAGCCTGCTTGGAGTTTGCCAAAAGGCACCTAAAGACTCTCAGACCATGAGAAACACAATTTTCTGGTCTGATGAAACCAGGATTGAACTCTTTGGCCTGAATGCCAAGCGTCACATCTGGAGGAAACCTGGCACCATCCCTACAGTGGAGCATGGTGGTGCCAGCATCATGCTGTGGTGATGTTTTTCAGCTGCAGGAACTGGGAAACATTGAGGGAAAGATGTCAGGATCGAGGGAAAGATGAACAGAGCAAAGAACAGAGAGATCCTTGATGAAAACCTGCAACCAACACATCACCTGTGTTCCAATGGCATGTTGTGTTAGCTAATCCAAGTTTATCATTTTAAAAGGCTAATTGATTAGAAAACCCTTTTGCAATTATGTTAGCACAGCTGAAAACTTTTGTTCTGAACTTTTGTTCTGATTAAAGAAGAGGCCTTCTTTAGACCCGCAAACACCAGTCTCAACGTCAACAGTGAGGAGGCGACTCCGGGATGCTGGCCTTCCAGGCAGAGTTCCTCTGTCCAGTGTCTGTGTTCTTTTGCCCATCTTAATCTTTTATTTTTTATTGTCCACTCTAATTGCAAAAGGGTTTTCTAACAATCAATTAGCCTTTGAAAATGATAAACTTGGATTAGCTAACTCAACGTGCCATTGGAACACAGGAGTGATGGTTGCTGATAATGGCCCTCTGTACGCCTATGTAGATATTCCATTACAAAAATCTGCCGTTTCCAGCTACAATAGTCATTTACAGCCTTAACAATGTCTACACTGTATTTCTGACCAATTTTATGTTATTTTAATGGCCAAAAAATGTGCTTTTCTTTAAAAAAACAGGGACATTTCTAAGTGACCCTAAACTTTTTGACGGTAGTGTATATATATGTAGTATATATACAGTATTGAGAGAGACAGAGAGAGAGAGAGAGAGAAATAGAGAAAGAAAGAGAGAGGGATAGACACAATGTCCTGTTCTTTGATCAGACAAATATATTGGATGAGTTATGGTGGTGATATAATCTGGTAATTAACATGATGAGTTATGGTGGTGATATAATCGGGTAATTAACATGATGAGTTATGGTGGTGATATGATATAATCTAGTCATTAACATGATGAGTTATGGTGGTGATATAATCTTGTAATTAACATGATGAGTTATGGTGGTGATATAATCTAGTCATTAACATGATGAGTTATGGTGGTGATATGATATAATCTAGTCATTAACATGATGAGTTATGGTGGTGATATAATCTAGTCATTAACATGATGAGTTATGGTGGTGATATAATCTAGTCATTAACATGATGAGTTATGGTGGTGATATAATCTAGTCATTAACATGATGAGTTATGGTGGTGATATAATCTAGTCATTAACATGATGAGTTATGGTGGTGATATAATCTAGTCATTAACATGATGAGTTATGGTGGTGATATAATCTAGTCATTAACATGATGAGTTATGGTGGTGATATAATCTAGTCATTAACATGATGAGTTATGGTGGTGATATAATCTAGTCATTAACATGATGAGTTATGGTGGTGATATAATCTAGTCATTAACATGATGAGTTATGGTGGTGATATAATCTGGTAATTAACATGATGAGTTATGGTGGTGATATAATCTGGTAATTAACACGATGAGTTATGGTGGTGTTATAATCTAGTCATTAACATGATGAGTTATGGTGGTGATGTGATATAATCTGGTAATTAAAATGATGAGTTATGGTGGTGATATAATCTAGTCATTAACATGATGAGTTATGGTGGTGTTATAATCTGGTAATTAACATGATGAGTTATGGTGGTGATATAATCTAGTCATTAACATGATGAGTTATGGTGGTGATGTGATATAATCTGGTAATTAACATGATGAGTTCTGGTGATATGATATAATCTAGTCATTAAAACATACTGGATGAGTTATGGCTACCACAGCAAAGCTGAATTTAAACACTGTAGACGTGATCCAGCCTTGGCCAGCAATCCAAATCCTCCCTATTCCCTTTATAGTGCACTATTACCAGAGGAGGCTGGTGGGAGCAGCAATCGGAGGAAGAAATTAGTGTAATGGCCTGGAATGAAATAAGTAGAATGGTTTCCATGTGCTTGATAACATTGCAGCCATTCCACTAAGCCCATCCTCCTATATATCCTCCCACCAGCCTCCTCTGACTACTACCCGTAGGGCTCTGGTGAAAAGTAGTGCACTATAAGTGGGGATAGGGTGTCATTTGGGACACAAGGTCAACGACACTGGCAATTAAGCGGTCATCTACCTTCTCCTGACTAATGAATACTTATAGAGGGCTAATCATTAATTACACACTCTGACCATGTCACTACTGTTCATTGTCCTTTATGGCAAAGGAGAAATCAATAATGTTTTATTGAAATAAATGATTCTGTGTGAAAGGGAAGAGATATACTGTACTGTAGTTACTGTATTAGCTGACAGGAGGGAAGGAAACATGGAAAGGAAAGATGGAGGAAGGAAGGAGGGATGAAGGCTGGATGAAGGAGGGAGGGAGGGAGGGAGGGAGGGAGGGAGGGAGGGAGGGAGGGAGGGAGGGAGGGAGGGAGGGAGGGAGGGAAAGTCCAGTCTAACTTTTAAGGAATAGGTTGCCATTTGGGACATATCCCTGCAGTTTTTCAATGGTGAAAAGTTATGCACTATGTAGGTTCCTAGTGTGCCATTTGGTGTGCAGACTTGATGTTGTAAACTCCCTTACAAGTACAGCTATGACTAAACACACTTGGCAAGACAAATATGTGTTAACGTAGAGAGAACAGAACAGAACAGCCCGTCTAAAGGCCAGAGCTCCCCTTAAACTCCACATAGATTAACTGGCTCACTTAATGTTTGTGAATGTTTGTAAAAAAGATTTAGGAACAAAAACAATGGGATTAAAATGATTTCTGCATGTCCTCTTTTCTTCCTGTGAAACGACAGAGACAGATATGGCTCTGCTCGTCTCTCACGACAACAACAGAATGCTTTAGAACCCAGCCTGGTACTGGTCTCCAAGGTGACGCCTGCCTGGCTGCTATCTAAACATCCAATAACAATACCCTTCATCTGAGAAACAATCAACCCTGGGCATTATGGGTAACTCCTTAGTGTTATTATATTGTACCTACACTAAAGATCTACACAAGGAAACGGATGTGATTGCTTTTGATTAGACGTGGATGTTGAATGACTCTCCTCTGAAGTGCCATTAAATAGTATAAAGCAATATAGGAGCCAGAAGAAAAGCAACTAAAAAAAAAACATTTCCTTTTATCATGAAACGTCCATTATAATGTTGTGTCTGTAAGCAGACGATGTGGATAGGAAGAGTGTATGAAATATAATCAATGAAAAATAGGCGCAGTGGAAAAAGGTTAACATTCTATGGTTCATATTTTATGTCTGTACATTTGGTTACATGTGGATGTGGGGAGGAGAAGGAGAGAGTGGGGGAGAGAGTTAGAGTGTTATTTGGGGAGAGAGAAACAACGACAGATACAGGGAGAAAGAGAGAGAGGGGACCGTTATAGAGAGAGAGAGAAGCAGTGATGGAGAAATAGACAGAGAGGGGGGGACTGTGACAGAGAGAGAGAAGCACTAATGGAGAAATAGACAGAGAGAAAAATAAATAGGGAGAGAGCGAAGAGGGCAGGGAATGAGAGAAAGAGCGAGAGAGAGAGAGAGAGGGAGGGCAAAGAACGAGGGACATGCAGAAAGAGAAGAGGAGTGGAGAGAGAGACAGAGCATGGGGAAAGAGCTAGAGTGCCCTCCAAAGGATCAACATTCAACAACAACACCCCACACCAAACTATACCACACTACACCATACCACACCACACCCCACCATACCACACCCCACCACACCATACACCGCCATACCACACCACACCCCGCCATACCACACTACACCATACCACACTACACCATACCACACCACACCCCACCATATCATACCCCACCATACCACATCACATTATACCACACCCCACCATACCACACCCTACACCTTCCCACCATACCACACCACACCATACCACACCCCACAATACCACACCCCACAATACCACACCACACCCCGCCATACCACACCTCACCATACTACACTTCACCACACCATACCACACCCCACCATACAACACCCCACCATACCACACCCCACAATACAACACCATACCACACCCCACCATACAGTACCATACCATACCACACCCCACCATACCCCACCAAACAATACCATACCATACCAAACCCCACCATACCATAACCCACCATACCCTACTATACCACACCACATCATACCCCACTATACCACACCATACCATACCACACCCCACCATACCATACCACACCATACCATACCATTCCCCACCAGACCCCACCATACCACACCCCACCATACCACACCCAACTATACAACACCATACCCAACCAAACCCCACCATTCCCCACCAAACCCCACCATACCACACCCCACTATACCACACCATACCATACCATGCCCCACCAAACCCCACCATTCCCCACCAAACCCCACCATACCACACCCCACTATACCCCACCAAACCCCACCATTCCCCACCACACCCCACCGTACCATTCCCCGGCATACCACACCACCAAAGACCACGCCCCATCATAACACACCACCCCAGACCACACCTAACCACACAATACCACACCATACCACACCATACCACACCCCACCATACCACACCCCATCACACCACACTATACCATACCACAACATAAAATACCACACCCCACCATACCACACCCCACCCCACCATACCATACCACACCCCACCATACCTCACCACACCATACCATACCATACCCCACCATACCACACCCCGCCATACCACACCATACCCCACCATACCACACCACACCATACCCCACCATACCACACCCCACCATACCACACCCCACCATATCACACCACACCCAACCATACCATATCATACCATACCCCACCATACCACACCCCACCATACCACACCCAACCATACCATACCATACCACATCCCACCACACCCCACCATACCACACCCCACCATACCATACCACACCCCACCACACAACACCCCACCATACCACACCCCACCATACCATACCAAACCCCACCATACCATACCATACCATACCACACCCCGCCATACCACACCCCACCATACCACACCCCACCATACCACACCACACCCCACCATACCACACCCCACCACACCACACCCTACCATACCACACCCGCCATACCACAACCTACCATACCACACCATACCACACACCACCATACCATACCACACCCCACCATACCCCACCATACCACACCCCACGATACCAAACCCCACCATACCACACCCCACCATACCCCACCATACCATACCCCACCATACCATACCATACCACACCCCACCATACCACACCCCACCATACCATACCCCACCATACCACACCCCATCATACCATACCCCACCATACCATACCCCACGCACCAAACAATACCATACCCCACCATACCATACCATACCCCACCATACCACACCCCACCATACCACACCACACCATACCACACCCCACAATACCACACCCCACCCACCATACCAAGCCACACCCCACCATACCACAAACCCCACACCACACCCCCACCATACCACACCACACCCCACCATACCATACCACACTCAACCATACCATACCACACCACACCAAAAACATACCACACCACACCATACCACACCCCATCATACCACACCACACCCCACCATACCAGACCCCACCATACCACACCCCATCATACAACACCACACCACACCCCACAATACCACACCCCACCATACCACACCCCACCATACCACACACCACTATACCACAGACCACACCATACCCCACCACACCATACCCCACCACACCATACCCCACCATACAATACCCAACCACACCCCACCATACCACACCCCACCATACCATACCATACCACACCCCACTATACAACACAACACCACACTCCACCCCACCATACCACACTCCACCACACCACGACCCACCATGCCACACCACACCATACAACCCCACACCCAACCATACCACACCACTCCCCACCATACCATACCATACCCCATCATACAACACTCAACCATACCATACCACACCATAAAACACCACACCCCACCATACCCCACCAAACCATACCACAACCCACCATACCACACCATACCACACCACACCATACCATACCGTACCACACCATACCACACGACACCACACCATACCACACCGTACCACACCACACCATACCATACCATACCATAATACACAATACCACACCACACCCCACCATACCATAACCCACCCCAACATACCCCACAATACCATACCCCACCATACCATACCCCCTCCCACCATACCCCACCATACCCCAACATACAACACCACACCCCACCATACCACACCATACCACACCCCACCATACCATACCCAACATACCATACCAAACCATAACACACCCTACCATTCCACACCATACCATACCACACCACACCCCACCATACCACACCATACCATACCACACCCCACCATACCATAACCCACCATACGACACCAAACCCCACCACACCACACCATACAATACCACACCATACCACACCCCACCACACCATACCATACCACACCCCACCATAACACGCCACACCATACCACACCACACCACGACACCACACCATAACATACAATACCATACCACACCACACCATACCCCACCATACCACACCCCACCATACCATAACCCACCCCACCATACCACACCGTACCACACCATACCATACCAAACTCCACCACACCATTCCCCACCACAAACCCCACACCACACCCCACCATACCACACCATACCACACCCCACCATACCACACCACACCAAAACCATACCACACCCCAACATACCACACCCCATCATACCACACCACACCATACCACACCCCACCATACCACACCACACCCTACCATACCCCGCCATACCACACCCTACCAGACCACACAACACCACACCATACCACACCCCACCATACCACACCCCAACATACCACGCTCCGCCATACCCCACCCTACCACACCATACAACACCCCACCATACCACACCCCACCACACCCCACCATATCACAAACCCCACACCACACCCCACCATACCACACAATACCACACCATACACCACCATACCACACCCTACCATACAACACCACACCCAACCCAACCACACCCAACCATACAACACCCCACCACAGCACACCACACACCACCCACCATACAACACCACACCCCACCATACCACACCATACCACACCCCACCACACCATACCACACCCCACCATAACACTACATACCACACCACACGACACCACACCACACCATACCATACCGTACCACATCATACCACACCACACCATGCCATACTACACAATACCACACCACACCACACCCCACCATACCATAACCCACCCCAACATACCACACCATACCATACCCCACCATACCATACCCCCTCCCACCATACCCCACCATACCCCAACATACAACACCACACCCCACCATACCCCACCATACCATACCCCCTCCCACCATACCCCACCATACCACACCATACCACACCATACAACATCACAACATACCACAACATACCACACCCCACCATAACACACCCCAACATACCCCACCATACCCCACCATACAACACCCCACCATACCATACCCCACCATACCCCACCATACCACACCCCACCATACCATACCACGCCCACCATACCATACCCCACCATACCACACCCTACCATACCATACCACACCACACCACACCACACAATACCACACCACACCCCACCATACCACACCACACCATACCACACCCCACCATACCATACCCCATCATACCACACCCCACCCCACCTCACCATACCACACCCCACCATACCATACCATACCACACCCCACCAAACCATACCACACCCCACCACACCATACCCCACCATACCACGCTCTGCCATACCCCACCATACCACACCCCACCATACCACACCACACCACACCACACAATATCATACCACACCCCACCATACCACACCACACCCCACCACACCATACCCCACCATACCATACCATACCCCACCATACCATGCCCTACCACACCATACCACACTACACCACACCATACCACACTACACCACACCATACCACACCACACCATACCATACCACACCACACTACACCACACCACACCATTCCACACTATTCCATACCATACTACACCACACCATACCACACTGTACCATACCACACCATACCCCACCATACCACACCATACCATACCCCACCATACCACACCCCACCATACCACACCCCACCATACTACACCACACCATACCACACTGTACCATACCACACCACACCATACCACACCATTCCACACCACACCAAACCCCACCATACCACACCATACCATACCCCACCATACCACACCCCACCATACCACACCATACCCCACCATACCACACCACACCATACCACACCATTCCATTCCACACCACACCAAACCCCACCATACCACACCATACCATACCCCACCATACCACACCCCACCATACCACACCATACCACACCACACCACACCCCACCATACCACACCATACCACACCACACCACACCCCACCATACCACACCATACCACACCCCACCATACCACACCATACCACACCACACCCCAGTGATTATTCCTGCTGTATCTCCCAGCCCAGTGGAGATCCCCAGATTATTCCTGTTATATTCTCCCAGCCCAGCAACCCAAACCACTAAACAGGTGGCCTACATGTATTCAGGGTACTTAATCGCAAATGGAACCCTATTCCCTATTTATTGCACT
>NC_052311.1:2641434-2661434 GCF_016432855.1 Salvelinus namaycush
AGGTGACTACTGGACATGATGTTAGTATGATGGAGGTGACTAATAGACATGATGTTAGTATGATGGAGGTGACTACTAGACATGATGTTAGTATGATGGAGGTGACTACTAGACATGATGTTAGTATGATGGAGGTGACTACTAGACATGATGTTAGTATGATGGAGGTGACTACTAGACATGATGTTAGTATGATGGAGGTGACTAATAGACACGATGTTAGTATGATGGAGTTGACTACTGGACATGATGTTAGTATGATGGAGGTGACTACTGGACATGATGTTAGTATGATGGAGGTGACTAATAGACATGATGTTAGTATGATGGAGGTGACTACTAGACATGATGTTAGTATGATGGAGGTGAATACTAGACATGATGTTAGTATGATGGTGAGTACTAGACATGATTTTAGTATGATGGAGGTGACTACTGGACATGATGTTAGTATGATGGAGGTGACTCCTGGACATGATGTTAGTATGATGGAGGTGACTAATAGACATGATGTTAGTATGATGGAGGTGACTACTAGACATGATGTTAGTATGATGGAGGTGAATACTAGACATGATGTTAGTATGATGGTGAGTACTAGACATGATGTTAGTATGATGGAGGTGACTACTAGACATGATGTTAGTATGATGGAGGTGACTAGTAGACATGATGTTAGTATGATGGAGGTGACTACTAGACATGATGTTAGTATGATGGTGACTACTAGACATGATGTTAGTATGATGGAGGTGACTACTAGACATGATGTTAGTATGATGGTGACTACTAGACATGATGTTAGTATGATGGAGGTGACTACTAGACATGATGTTAGTATGATGGAGGTGACTAGTAGACATGATGTTAGTATGATGGAGGTGACTACTAGACATGATGTTAGTATGATGGTGACTACTAGACATGATGTTAGTATGATGGAGGTGACTACTAGACATGATGTTAGTATGATGGTGACTACTAGACATGATGTTAGTATGATGGAGGTGACTAGTAGACATGATGTTAGTATGATGGAGGTGACTACTAGACATGATGTTAGTATGATGGAGGTGACTACTAGACATGATGTTAGTATGATGGTGACTACTAGACATGATGTTAGTATGATGGTGACTACTAGACATGATGTTAGTATGATGGAGGTGACTAGTAGACATGATGTTAGTATGATGGAGGTGACTACTAGACATGATGTTAGTATGATGGAGATGACTACTAGACATGATGTTAGTATGATGGTGACTAGTAGACATGATGTTAGTATGATGGAGGTGACTACTAGACATGATGTTAGTATGATGGAGGTGAGTACTAGACATGATGTTAGTATGATGGTGACTACTAGACATGATGTTAGTGTGATGGTGACTACTAGACATGATGTTAGTATGATGGAGGTGACTAGTAGACATGATGTTAGTATGATGGAGGTGACTACTAGACATGATGTTAGTATGATGGAGATGACTACTAGACATGATGTTAGTATGATGGAGGTGACTACTGGACATGATGTTAGTATGATGGAGGTGACTACTAGACATGATGTTAGTATGATGGTGACTACTAGACATGATGTTAGTATGATGGAGGTGACTACTAGACATGATGTTAGTATGATGGAGGTGACTAGTAGACATGATGTTAGTATGATGGAGGTGACTACTAGACATGATGTTAGTATGATGGTGACTACTAGACATGATGTTAGTATGATGGAGGTGACTACTAGACATGATGTTAGTATGATGGTGACTACTAGACATGATGTTAGTATGATGGAGGTGACTAGTAGACATGATGTTAGTATGATGGAGGTGACTACTAGACATGATGTTAGTATGATGGAGGTGACTACTAGACATGATGTTAGTATGATGGTGACTACTAGACATGATGTTAGTATGATGGTGACTACTAGACATGATGTTAGTATGATGGAGGTGACTAGTAGACATGATGTTAGTATGATGGAGGTGACTACTAGACATGATGTTAGTATGATGGAGATGACTACTAGACATGATGTTAGTATGATGGTGACTAGTAGACATGATGTTAGTATGATGGAGGTGACTACTAGACATGATGTTAGTATGATGGAGGTGAGTACTAGACATGATGTTAGTATGATGGTGACTACTAGACATGATGTTAGTGTGATGGTGACTACTAGACATGATGTTAGTATGATGGAGGTGACTAGTAGACATGATGTTAGTATGATGGAGGTGACTACTAGACATGATGTTAGTATGATGGAGATGACTACTAGACATGATGTTAGTATGATGGAGGTGACTACTGGACATGATGTTAGTATGATGGAGGTGACTCCTGGACATGATGTTAGTATGATGGAGGTGACTAATAGACATGATGTTAGTATGATGGAGGTGACTACTAGACATGATGTTAGTATGATGGAGGTGAATACTAGACATGATGTTAGTATGATGGTGAGTACTAGACATGATGTTAGTATGATGGAGGTGACTACTAGACATGATGTTAGTATGATGGAGGTGACTAGTAGACATGATGTTAGTATGATGGAGGTGACTACTAGACATGATGTTAGTATGATGGTGACTACTAGACATGATGTTAGTATGATGGAGGTGACTACTAGACATGATGTTAGTATGATGGAGGTGACTACTAGACATGATGTTAGTATGATGGTGACTACTAGACATGATGTTAGTATGATGGAGGTGACTACTAGACATGATGTTAGTATGATGGTGACTACTAGACATGATGTTAGTTTGATGGAGGTGACTACTAGACATGATGTTAGTATGATGGAGGTGACTAGTAGACATGATGTTAGTATGATGGAGGTGACTACTAGACATGATGTTAGTATGATGGTGACTACTAGACATGATGTTAGTATGATGGAGGTGACTACTAGACATGATGTTAGTATGATGGTGACTACTAGACATGATGTTAGTATGATGGAGGTGACTAGTAGACATGATGTTAGTATGATGGAGGTGACTACTAGACATGATGTTAGTATGATGGAGGTGACTACTAGACATGATGTTAGTATGATGGAGGTGAGTACTAGACATGATGTTAGTATGATGGTGAGTACTAGACATGATGTTAGTGTGATGGTGACTACTAGACATGATGTTAGTATGATGGAGGTGACTAGTAGACATGATGTTAGTATGATGGAGGTGACTACTAGACATGATGTTAGTATGATGGAGGTGACTACTAGACATGATGTTAGTATGATGGAGGTGAGTACTAGACATGATGTTAGTATGATGGTGAGTACTAGACATGATGTTAGTGTGATGGTGACTACTAGACATGATGTTAGTATGATGGAGGTGACTAGTAGACATGATGTTAGTATGATGGAGGTGACTACTAGACATGATGTTAGTATGATGGAGGTGACTAGTAGACATGATGTTAGTATGATGGAGGTGACTACTAGACATGATGTTAGTATGATGGAGATGACTACTAGACATGATGTTAGTATGATGGTGAGTACTAGACATGGGTTATGTACATACAGCCTGGTCATAATGACATTTAAAGGTAACACATAATGATATGTTATCTGATTTCCATTGGCTGTTGCTATCATGACATAACATTAGCTGTTGCTATCAGGACATAACATTAGCTGTTGCTATCATGACATAACATTAGCTGTTGCTATCATGACATAACATTAGCTGTTGCTATCATGACATAACATTAGCTGTTGCTATCATGACATAACATTAGCTGTTGCTATCATGACATAACATTAGCTGTTGCTATCATAACAAATGTGTCCCATATTACATCCTAGTCCTTTTTTAGTGCACCACTTTTGTCAAGGGCACGTTGTGCTCTGGTCAAAAGTAAACCACTTTAGTGAACAGGGTTGTAATTTGGGACGCAACACCCAATCTGAATGGTATGTTGACCATGAGAGAGCTCTCGACACATGAATGAATCTGATTCAACACATTAGGAGGATAACTATAATTAAATACTCTGTCGCAGACACATTTTGTATTCCTCTTGTCTGTGGTACTTGGTTAGTTCTTAGGTTTGAGGCCTGATTGCGCTGCACGGTGTAGTCTACCACTTGATCTATTACAGGTGTCACCTGAGGAAAGTACCACCAGAGTAATACAAATCACAGTTTTTCTAAGCAGGTGCCATTTTATGGAAAACCGACAGGAAGATTAGCTTTGTCCAAATGACACTTCCATTTCACCAAGAGTCAGATAGATCAGCCTGGCGAATACAAGGATCGTCTCCCAAATGGCATTCTATTCCCTATGTAGTGGACTTCTCAGGACCAGATCCCTAAATAGGGAATAGGGTGCCATTTGGAACACAGCCAAGCACTCCACAACAATAGAACCACCTGGAGCACAGATAGCCAATCAAACGCTCAAGCATGCTCAGCTCAGCCAATCAAACGCTCACGCATGCTCAGCTCAGCCAATCAAATGCTCATGCATGCTCAGCTAAGGACATTTTTTAAATGTGAAAGGATGGAAGTAAGAATGACATTAGGTGGATGAGGGATGAAGAGGATGACAGAGGGACAATAAAATCAAGGCCGTCCAATAACCAAGATGGATTGAGGAGGCCATTGAGTGGCTATGGCATGACGCCAGATCGGCAGGCAGCACAGAGCTGCAGTCAGAGAACAAGCATCTCTCTCTGTAGAAATCATACATTTAAGAGGGCCAAGGTGTAGAGCTCTATACAGTATAGATCAACGTTGAGAGGTGTAGAGCTCTATACAGTATAGATCAGCGTTGAGAGGTGTAGAGCTCTATACAGTATAGATCTATACAGTATAGATCAACGTTGAGAGATGTAGAGCTCTATACAGTATAGATCAGCATTGAGAGGTGTAGAGCTCTATACAGTATAGATCAGCGTTGAGAGGTGTAGAGCTCTATACAGTATAGATCAGCATTGAGAGGTGTAGAGCTCTATACAGTATAGATCAGCGTTGAGAGGTGTAGAGCTCTATACAGTATAGATCAGCGTTGAGAGGTGTAGAGCTCTATACAGTATAGATCAGCGTTGAGAGGTGTAGAGCTCTATACAGTATAGATCAGCGTTGAGAGGTGTAGAGCTCTATACAGTATAGATCAGCGTTGAGAGGTGTAGAGATCTATACAGTATAGATCAGCGTTGAGAGGTGTAGAGCTCTATACAGTATAGATCAGCGTTGAGAGGTGTAGAGATCTATACAGTATAGATCAGCGTTGAGAGGTGTAGAGCTCTATACAGTACAGATCAGCGTTGAGAGGTGTATAGCTCTATACAGTATAGATCAGCGTTGAGAGGTGTATAGATCTATACAGTATAGATCAGCGTTGAGAGGTGTATAGATCTATACAGTATAGAGTGTGTAGCCGACATGTGCAGTGTTTACTGTGAATGCAGTGCCTGCTAACGTGGGAACATTGCCTTTACATTTCTATCACGCTGTAATATACACGCAAACATACACACACACACACACACACACACACACACACACACACACACACACACACACACACACACACACACACACACACACACACACACACACACACACACACACACACACACACACACACACACACACACACACACCGGCTGGCTAATTGAGTTGGGTTGCGAACGGAAGAGTCCCCAATGAAATGTATGCAACAACCCATCTGCCACATAAATAAACAATGCTGAACAGAGACGGAGAGTTACAAGTTAACCGTTATAGACAGAGAGTTACAAGTTAACCGTTATAGACAGAGCGTTACAAGTTTACCGTTATAGACAGAGAGTTACAAGTTAACCGTTATAGACGGAGAGAATCAGTTACAAGTTAACCGTTATAGACAGAGAGTTACAAGTTAACCGTTATAGACGGAGAGAATCAGTTACAAGTTAACCGTTATAGACAGAGAGATTCAGTTACAAGTTAACCGTTATAGACAAAGAGTTACAAGTTAACCGTTATAGACGGAGAGATTCAGTTACAAGTTAACCGTTATAGACAGAGAGTTACAAGTTAACCGTTATAGACGGAGAGAATCAGTTACAAGTTAACCGTTATAGACGGAGAGATTCAGTTACAAGTTAACCGTTATAGACAGAGAGTTACAAGTTAACCGTTATAGACGGAGAGAATCAGTTACAAGTTAACCGTTATAGACGGAGAGAATCAGTTACAAGTTAACCGTTATAAACAGAGAGAATCAGTTACAAGTTAACCGTTATAGACAGAGAGTTACAAGTTAACCGTTATAAACAGAGAGAATCAGTTACAAGTTAACCGTTATAGACGGAGAGATTCAGTTACAAGTTAACCGTTATAGACGGAGAGATTCAGTTACAAGTTAACTGTTATAAACAGAGAGAATCAGTTACAAGTTAACCGTTATAGACGGAGAGAATCAGTTACAAGTTAACCGTTATAAACAGAGAGAATCAGTTACAAGTTAACTGTTATAGACAGAGAGAACCAGTTACAAGTTAACCGTTATAGACAGAGAGTTACAAGTTAACCATTATAGACAGAGAGAATCAGTTACAAGTTAACCGTTATAGACAGAGAGTTACAAGTTAACCGTTATAGACAGAGAGAATCAGTTACAAGTTAACCGTTGTAGACAGAGAGTTACAAGTTAACCGTTATAAACAGAGAGAATCAGTTACAAGTTAACCGTTATAGAGAGAATCAGATACAAGTTAACCGTTATAGACGGAGAGAATCAGTTACAAGTTAACCGTTATAAACAGAGAGAATCAGTTACAAGTTAACTGTTATAGACAGAGAGAACCAGTTACAAGTTAACCGTTATAGACAGAGAGTTACAAGTTAACCGTTATAGACAGAGAGTTACAAGTTAACCGTTATAGACAGAGAGAATCAGTTACAAGTTAACCGTTATAGACAGAGAGTTACAAGTTAACCGTTATAGACAGAGAGAATCAGTTACAAGTTAACCGTTATAGACAGAGAGTTACAAGTTAACCGTTATAAACAGAGAGAATCAGTTACAAGTTAACTGTTATAGACAGAGAGAACCAGTTACAAGTTAACCGTTATAGACAGAGAGTTACAAGTTAACCGTTATAGACAGAGAGTTACAAGTTAACCGTTATAGACAGAGAGAATCAGTTACAAGTTAACCGTTATAGACAGAGAGTTACAAGTTAACCGTTATAGACAGAGAGAATCAATTACAAGTTAACCGTTGTAGACAGAGAGTTACAAGTTAACCGTTATAAACAGAGAGAATCAGTTACAAGTTAACCGTTATAGACAGAGAGAATCAGATACAAGTTAACCGTTATAGACGGAGAGAATCAGTTACAAGTTAACCGTTATAAACAGAGAGAATCAGTTACAAGTTAACTGTTATAGACAGAGAGAACCAGTTACAAGTTAACCGTTATAGACAGAGAGTTACAAGTTAACCGTTATAGACAGAGAGTTACAAGTTAACCGTTATAGACAGAGAGAATCAGTTACAAGTTAACCGTTATAGACAGAGAGTTACAAGTTAACCGTTATAGACAGAGAGAATCAGTTACAAGTTAACCGTTATAGACAGAGAGTTACAAGTTAACCGTTATAAACAGAGAGAATCAGTTACAAGTTAACCGTTATAGACAGAGAGAACCAGTTACAAGTTGGTCAGTGATGTGTTTGTTAACTTGGCTTCGAAGATTTTAGAAAGGCAGGTCTAGAGTGTCTCCCCTTTGAAGAGGGGGGTGACCGCGGCAGCTTTCCAATCTTTGGGGATCTCAGATGATATGAAAGAGAGGTTGAACAGGCTAGTAATTGGGGTTGCAACAATTTCAGCTGAACATTTTAGAAAGAGAGGGTCCAGATTGTCTAGCCCAGCTGATTTGTAGGGATCCAGATTTTGCAGCTCTTTCAGAACATCAGCTGTCTGGATTTGGGTGAAGGAGAGGTGGGGGGGGGGGGCTTCGGCAAGTTGCTGCAGGGAGTGCAGAGCTGTTGGCCGGGGTAGGGGTAGCCAGGTGGAATGCATGGCCAGCCGTAGAAAAATGCTTTTTGAAATGATCATTTATCGTAGATTTATTGGTGGTGACAGTGTTTCCTAGCCTCAGTGCAGTGGGCAGCTGGGAGGAGGTGCTCTTATTCTCCATGGACTTTACAGTGTCCCAAAACATTTTGGAATTAGTACTACAGGATGCAAATTTCTGTTTTAAAAAGCTAGCCTTAGCTTTCGTAACTGACTATGTATATTGGTTCCTGACTTCCCTGAAAAGTTGCATATCGCGGGGGATATTCAATGCTAATGCAGAATGCCAAAGGATATTTTTGTGCTGGTCAAGGGCAGTCAAGTCTGGGCTAAACCAAGGGCTATACTGTTTTTAGTTCTACATTTTTTGAATGGGGCATGCTTATTTAAAGAGCAACCAGACATCCTCTACTGATGGGATGAGATCAATATCCTTCCAGGATACCCAGGCCAGGTCGATTATAAAGGCCTGCTCGCTGAAGTGTTTTAGGGTGCATTTGACAGTGATGAGGGTTGGTCGTTTGACCGCGGACCCATTACGGACGCAGGCAATAAGTCAGTGATGGCTGAGATCCTGGTTTAAGACAGCAGAGGTGAATTTAGAGGGCAAGTTGGTCAGGATGATATCTAAGAGGGTGCTCATGGTTACAGATTTAGGGTTGTACCTGGTAGGTTTCTTGATAGTTTGTGTGAGATTGAGGGCATCTAGCTTAGATTGTAGGACGGCCGGGGTGTTAAGCATATCCCAGTTTAGGTCACCGAACAATACGAACTCTGAAGATAGATGGGGGGCAATCAATTCACATATGGTGGCCAGGGCACAGCTGGGGGCTGATGGGGGTCTATAACAAGCGGCAACGGTGAGAGACTTGCTTCTGGAAAGGTGGATTTTTAAATGTAGAAGCTCGAATTGTTTGGGCACAGACATGGATAGTATGACAGAACTCTGCAGGCTATCTCTGCAGTAGATTGCAACTCCGCCCCCTTTGGCAGTTCTATTTTGTCAGAAAACGTGGTAGTTGAGGATGGACATTTCTGGAATTTTGGTGGACTTCCTAAGCCAGGATTCAGACACGGCTAGGACATCAGGGTTGGCAGAGTGTTCTAAAGCATTGAATAAAACAAACTTAGGGAGGAGGCTTCTGATGTTAACAACCAAGGCTTTTACAGTTACAGAAGTCAACAAATGAGAGTGCCTGGGGAGTGGTGTTGGTGGCTGCAGGGCCTGGGTTAACCTCTACATCACCAGAGTAACAGAGGAGGAGTAGGATAAGGGTACGGCTAAAGGCTATAAGAACTGGTCGTCTAGTGCGTTCGGAACAGAGAGTAAAAGGAGCAGATTTCTGGGCGTGGAAGAAAACATTCAAGGCATAATGTACAGACAAGGGTATGGTAGGTGAGTCAGGGAGCCGATTCAGTTGTCGCTACTACGCTAGGCGAGCTGGAGACATGGCAATTCAGACAGCTAGCGGGCCGGGGGTAGCAGATGGGCCTTCGGCGACTTCGCAACGGAAGAGCCTGTTGAAACCACCTTGGACGATTACGTCGGCAGACCAGTCGTGATGGATCGGCGGGGATCCGTGTCGGCAGTAAAGGCCAATTGGCAAAAGAGGTATTATAGCTCTAGAATTAGCTGGTGGACTTCTTCGGCTAGCTGAGAGAAGGGCCTGACTCGAGGCTAGCTCAAGGCTAACTGGTGCTTGCTTCGGGACAGAGACATTAGCCAGAAGTAGCCACTCGGATTGCAGCTAGATAGCTGTGATGATCCGACGTAAAGGTTCAGAGCTTTCTGTAGGAATCCGGAGATGTGGTAGAGAAAAAGCAGTCCGATATGCTCTGGGTTGATATTGCGCTGTGCAGACTGGCAGGTATTTGACCGAGCTGAGACTGGCTGGTGTCCGAGTTAATGTTGAAGACCGCTAGCAGTGGCTAACTGACTACTAGCTAGTAGCTAGTTAGCTGGCTAGCTCCTGATGGGGGTTCCGGTTCTAAAGTATAAAAATAACAGATCCGTACCACATTGGGTGAGGTGTGATGCAGGAGAGTATGTTCAGTCCATAGATGGAAAGTGAGATTAAAATATATACAAAAAAAACTAGGAAAACTACTATTTACACGGGACAAGACGGGACAAAACAAACGTCCGACTGCTACGCTATCTTGGAACAAAAACCATTTGGGATGCTCCTTGATTCTTTCTTCTATCTCTTTTGCAGTTTTCACCCTCTCTGACATTCTCCTATCGCCCCAGGCCTGAGGACTGTGAGAGAGGGGGAGAGACAGAACAGCCTTGCTGCTGCAAAAGCGTACAGTTCTGAAAAAGGTAAATGGCGGAGGAATTATTTGTAGAGTTTTGTTGATTGATGCTCTTCATACGGTGGGTTGTCAGAGGGACAAACTTATAACTGCCCCCTGGTATAATCAGGATAGCGTACTACCGGGCCTGTGATAAACAAAGGGAATTTTCCCAGCGGTAGGAATTATAGCCATTAGGTAAAAATATTTTGAAAAGCTGAAGATATTGGCTGCTTACAACACTAGGAGTTCATTAGAGCACACTAGGGGTTCATTAGAGCACATTAGGGGTTCATTATTCATTAGAGCACACTAGGTGTTCATTAGAGCACAATAGGGGTTCATTAGAGCACACTAGGGGCTCATTAGAGCACACTAGGTGTTCATTAGAGCACACTAGGGGTTCATTATTCATTAGAGCACACTAGGAGTTCATTAGAGCACACTAGGGGTTCATTAGAGCACACTAGGGGTTCATTATTCATTAGAGCACACTGGGAGTTCATTAGAGCACACTAGGGGTTCATTAGAGCACACTAGGGGTTCATTATTCATTAGAGCACACTAGGAGTTCATTAGAGCACACTAGGGGTTCATTAGAGCACACTAGGGGCTCATTATTCATTAGAGCACACTAGGTGTTCATTAAAGTCACTAGGGGTTCAATAGAGCACACTAGGGGCTCATTAGAGCACACTAGGGGTTCATTAGAGCACACTAGGGGTTCATTAGAGCACACTAGGGGTTCATTAGAGCACACTAGGGGTTTATTAGAGCACACTAGGGGTTCATTATTCATTAGAGCACACTAGGTGTTCATTAGAGCACACTAGGGGTTCATTAGAGCACACTAGAGGTTCATTAGAGCACACTAGGGGTTTATTAGAGCACACTAGAGGTTCATTATTCATTAGAGCACACTGGGGGCTCATTAGAGCACACTAGGGGTTTATTAGAGCACACTAGGGGTTCATTAGAGCACACTAGGGGTTCATTAGAGCACACTAGGGGTTTATTAGAGCACACTAGGGGTTCATTATTCATTAGAGCACACTAGGTGTTCATTAGAGCACACTAGGGGTTCATTAGAGCACACTAGAGGTTCATTAGAGCACACTAGGGGTTTATTAGAGCACACTAGAGGTTCATTATTCATTAGAGCACACTAGGGGCTCATTATAGCACACTAGGGGTTTATTAGAGCACACTAGGGGCTCATTATTCATTACAGCACACTAGGGGTTCATTAGAGCACACTAGAGGTTCATTAGAGCACACTAGGGGCTCATTATTCATTAGAGCACACTAGGTGTTCATTAGAGCACACTAGGGGTTCATTAGAGCACACTAGAGGTTCATTGGAGCACACTATGGGTTCATTAGAGCACACTAGGGGTTCATTAGAGCACACTAGAGGTTCATTATAGCACACTAGGGGTTTATTAGAGCACACTAGGGGTTCATTATTCATTAGAGCACACTAGGGGCTCATTAGAGCACACTAGGGGTTCATTAGAGCACACTGGGGGTTCATTAGAGCACACTGGGGGTTCATTATTCATTAGAGCACACTATGGGCTCATTAGAGCACACTAGGGGTTCAATAGAGCACACTAGGGGTTCATTATTCATTAGAGCACACTATGGGCTCATTAGAGCACACTAGGGGTTCATTAGAGCACACTAGGGGTTCATTATTCATTAGAACATACTAGGGGCTCATTAGAGCACACTAGGGGCTCATTAGAGCACACTAGGGGTTCAATAGAGCACACTAGGGGTTCATTAGAGCACACTAGGGGTTCATTATTCATTAGAGCACACTAGGGGCTCATTAGAGCACACTAGGGGTTCATTAGAGCACACTAGGGGCTCATTAGAGCACACTAGGGGCTCATTAGAGCACACTAGAGGTTCATTAGAGCACACTAGGGGCTCATTAGAGCACACTAGGGGCTCATTAGAGCACACTAGAGGTTCATTAGAGCACACTAGGGGCTCATTAGAGCACACTAGGGGTTCATTCGAGCACACTATAGGTTCATTAGAGCACACTAGGGGTTCATTAGAGCACACTAGAGGTTCATTAGAGCACACTAGGGGTTCATTATTCATTAGAGCACACTGGGGGTTCATTAGAGCACACTAGGGGCTCATTATTCATTAGAGCACACTGGGGGTTCATTAGAGCACACTAGAGGTTCATTAGAGCACACTAGGGGTTCATTATTCATTAGAGCACACTAGGGGCTCATTATTCATTAGAGCACACTGGGGGTTCATTAGAGCACACTAGGGGCTCATTATTCATTAGAGCACACTGGGGGTTCATTAGAGCACACTAGAGGTTCATTAGAGCACACTAGTAGCACAGTAGGAGTACATTAGAGCGATGTGAGTGATTAGAGCGATGTGAGTGAGGTGGAAACGAGAGAGAAAACACGTTTTTGGACAGACAAGTTCCGTTATTCACAACAAGGAAAAGGTGTTTTGTGTACCTCCCATCAGAATCTAAAGGTGGGCAGAGATAGACTGGACGTACTTTTAATGTGCCGTAACGCTTGACCTGCCAGCGCCAGCTCAACACGTTCCGCCCGCAGTAGCAGCTTAGAACAACCGTAAAAAAAAAACTGAAAGAAAGAAAGACAGAACTAAATGTCTCCTTAAGTTGTCCCCGGGAGAGAGTAGTTCTTCCCCTCTTCAGCCTCATTCTGTCCCTCTCTCCATCTGTCAGTACGTGTCGGTCAGTTGACTGAGCAGCCTAGAGAGAACAGAATAGACAGGAGAAGGTTGTCATAAACACCCATAACGCCTATTAGGAAGCTTGTCTGACCACGCAAGGCCCCCAGCAACCAAATGAAGAACAGTGGATGCAAGCACACACACACACACACACACACACACACACACACACACACACACACACACACACACACACACACACACACACACACACACACACACACACACACACACACACACACACACCGTTTGAATTATTTCTCTGAGTGAAACAGAACTCATTCTGCAGCACATTTCCTGTCAGGGAGTGAGATTTCAGAAATCGAGGTCCCTGTTCTAGGGTCAGTTTATAAGTCCCCATGCAAGCTATGGGGCTACATGCACTGCATACGCCTTCCTCTAGATGTCAGTAAGCGGTGAGAATTTGAATGGAGTCGATTGCGCAATCTGGGACCTTATATAAGACCGTGGAACGGAAGGACCGTCCTTTTCAACAGTGCGCCTGACGCATGAAGACATCACAATGGCGTCCTGCAAACGCTTTCGTTTTAGTAGTTCTATATCTCCGGTCATGTTTTTATTCGTTATAGGTGTTAAAGACATCATAAGGTAGTTAATTTAAACCGACTTATAGCAGTTTATAGCAGTTTATTGCGATTTTCTGGGATTTCTTTGTCATGCGCTTTCACGAGGTGGACACCTCTCCAGTTGGTGGCTATCGTTAGCTGCTATTTCGACCGGACAAGAGGACATCTTTCAACCCAAAGACGATTGTTCTGGAGAAAGGACACCTTGCCCAAGATTCTGATGGAAGCTCAGCTAATAGTAAGCAGTCTTTATGCTGTTAATTCGTACTTATGTTGACAAATGTCAAATAATATTTACGCCATGAATTATGGTGCGGTCTCGCTTTGGCGCACGCTGTATTGCGCAGTAAGGTTCATTTTAAAAATCTAACACAGCGATTGCATTAAGAACTAATTTATCTTTCATTTGCTGTCCAACTTGTATTTTTTTAGTCAAGTTTATGAATAGTTTTCGATTAGATTAGGTGCCTCTCCAAGATGGCGCCGGACAGATTGCTTGAATTTTTGGCCACTAATCACATTGTATAACCACGATTTGTGCCGCTAAATATGCACATTTTCGAACAAACTCTATATGCATTGTGTAATATGATGTTATAGGACTGTCATCTGAAGAATTCTGAGAAGGTTAGTGAAAAAATTAATATATTTTGGTGGTTTATACGTTATCGCTATTTTTGCCTTGAATCAATGTATGCTATTGTGGTATGCTAATATAACGCTATATTGTGTTTTCGCTGTAAAACACTTAGAAAATCTGAAATATTGTCTGGATTTGTGTCTTTCAATTGCTGTACGCTGTGTATTTTTAAGAAATGTTTTATGATGAGTAATTAGGTAATACACGTTGCTCTCTGTAGTTATTCTAGTCGCTTTGGGGAGAGTTGTGATGGTGGCTGCAATGGTAAACTATGATTTATACCTGAAATATGCACATTTTTCTAACAAAACATATGCTATACAATAAATATGTTATCAGACTGTCATCTGATAAAGTTGTTTCTTGGTTAGTGGCTATTTCTATCTTTATTTGGTCGAATTTGTGATAGCTACTGATGCAGTAAAAAAATGGTGGAGTAAGAAAAGTGGTGTCTTTTGCTAACGTGGTTAGCTAATAGATTTACATATTGTGTCTTCCCTGTAAAACAGTTTAAAAATCAGAAATGATGGCTGGATTCACAAGAAGTGTATCTTTCATCTGGTGTCTTGGACTTGTGATTTAATGATATTGAGATGCTAGTATTTACTTGTGACGCTATGCTAGGCTATGCTAGTCAGCTTTTTTACTGATGGGGGTGCTCCCGGATCCGGGTTTGGGAGGAACTAGAAGTTAACCGGTCATGCGAAGAACACATGAAGTCATCCCCTCTCTATCCCATATCCAGCCCCCTCCGTCCCCTCCGACCCCACCAGTCTCTTCATCCCTCTTTATGTTCCTCCTTCTCCCTTCCCTCCTCTTTCCCCTTTGTCCCATCTATCTATCCCTCCATCCCGTCATCCTCTATCCGTTCTAACTCTCTCCCTCTATTCCTCCTTCTCACTGAGCTCCTCTATCTTCTCACTGAGCTCCTCCATCTTCTCACTGAGCTCCTCCATCTTCTCACGGAGATCCTCCCCCTTCTCACTGAGCTCCTCCATCTTCTCACTGAGCTCCTCCATCTTCTCACTGAGCTCCTCTATCTTCTCACGGAGCTCTTCCATCTTCTCACTGAGCTCCTCTATCTTCTCACTGAGCTCCTCCATCTTCTCACTGAGCTCCTCCATCTTCTCACGGAGCTCTTCCATCTTCTCACGGAGCTCCTCCCCCTTCTCACTGAGCTCCTCCCCCTTCTCACTGACATGAATTGGCCAGACTTTCAAAAATGCCTGAATTGCTTTGCCTTGATTTTTCTGGTTTTTTTTCCTGCAAGTTTCCACATGAAATTATTTCAGATCTAAAAGAATACAAGTTTCAATATGTCACAGACTACCCTAGGCAGCTAATAGATCTGTGGTCATACTTTGGCCCATGAGAATTATTAGAAAACATCAAATATTATTAAACGATTGCATTCTATCCATGCTGGCTTTGGCGGGCTACCTGAGACATGAAAGAAATAGATGGGAAGGCATTAAGGCTGTCGCCAATTTATTATTGTGCAATTTGCCTAAATGGGCAATGGAAACATCACAACCACTACATTTTTATTCAACACTGTAGGTTTTTGATATTTTGTATTTTTTTTGTTGTTGTGACATTAATTCCTGCTGTTTATACCGACACAAGACAGTGAAACGGAAACGGACCCTAGCAGGCAATTGTCACATTTATTTTCAGCTGTGCTAAAATAAATGCCAGAACGTTTTCTAATGATAAACTTTTATTAGCAAACACAACGTGCCATTGGAGCACAGGAGTGATGGTTGCTGATAATGGGCTTCTGTACGCCTATGTAGATATTCCATTAAATAAAATATATATATTTATATATATATACACTACCATTCAAAAGTTTAGGGTCACTTAGAAATGTCCTTGTTTTTGAAAGAAAAGCACACTTTTTGTCCATTAAAATAACATCAAATTGATCAGAAATACAGTGTAGACATTGTTAATGTTGTAAATGACTACTGTAGCTGAAAACGGCTGATTTTGTAATGGAATATCTACATAGGCGTACAGAGGGCCATTATCAGCAATCATCACTCCTGTGTTCCAATGGCATGTTGTATATATATATATATATATATACAGTGGGGAGAACATGTATTTGATACACTGCCGATTTTGCAGGTTTTCCTACTTACAAAGCATGTAGAGGTCTGTACTTTTTTATCATAGGTACACTTCAACTGTGAGAGACGGAATCTAAAACAAAAATCCAGAAAATCACATTGTATGATTTTTAAGTAATTAATTTGCATTTCAAAATCGGCAGTGTATCAAATACTTGTTCTCCCCACTGTATATATTATACTTAAAGGGGTCCTAAAATTCTAAATCAAAAAGCTAAATGATCCATGGTAGTACCATCTTAAAACAATTCCATATGTCAGTTTAGAACCCCCCCCCTGTTGACTGCTACAGCTGTACTGAGATATCCCTCTAGTGGTGTGGGGGCTGTGCTTTGGCAAAGTGGGTGGGGTTATATCCTTCCTGTTTGGCCCTGTCCGGGGGTATCATCGGATGGGGCCACAGTGTCTCCTGACCCCTCCTGACACTGTGCTTCTACACCTGCATTGCTTGCTGTTTGGGGTTTTAGGCTGGGTTTCTGTACAGCACTTCGAGATATTAGCTGATGTACGAAGGGCTATATAAAATAAACTTGATTTGATTTTGATTTGATTTGATACTGTCATGCCCTGAACACACTTAACCTGTTTCCAGCCAAATAATGACAATAAATACATATATATTTAACTAGTCAAGTCAGTTAAGAAAATATACTTATTGACAATGGGTTAACTGCCTTGTTCAAGGGCAGAACAACTGATTTTTATCTTGTCAACTCGTGGATTCGAAATAACAACCTTGGTGTTTCTAGCCCTCCACTCTAACCACTAGGCTACCTGCCGCCCCTACACTCTAACCACTAGGCTACCTGCCGCCCCTACACTCTAACCACTAGGCTACCTGCCGCCCCTACACTCTAACCACTAGGCTACCTGCCGCCCCTACACTCTAACCACTAGGCTACCTGCCGCCCCTACACTCTAACCACTAGGCTACCTGCCGCCCCTACACTCTAACCACTAGGCTACCTGCCGCCCCTACACTCTAACCACTAGGCTACCTGCCGCCCCTACACTCTAACCCTAGCTACTGGCCCTAACCTGCCGCCCCTACACTCTAACCACTAGGCTACCTGCCGCCCCTACACTCTAACCACTAGGCTACCTGCCGCCCCTACACTCTAACCACTAGGCTACCTGCCGCCCCTACACTCTAACCACTAGGCTACCTGCCGCCCCTACACTCTAACCACTAGGCTACCTGCCGCCCCTACACTCTAACCACTAGGCTACCTGCCGCCCCTACACTCTAACCACTAGGCTACCTGCCGTCCCTACACTCTAACCACTAGGCTACCTGCCGCCCCTACACTCTAACCACTAGGCTACCTGCCGTCCCTACACACTAACCACTAGGCTACCTGCCGCCCCTACTCTCTAACCACTAGGCTACCTGCCGCCCCTACTCTCTAACCACTAGGCTACCTGCCGTCCCTACACTCTAACCACTAGGCTACCTGCCGCCCCTACACTCTAACCACTAGGCTACCTGCCGTCCCTACACTCTAACCACAAGGCTACCTGCCGTCTGATGGGATGGCCAGATGTTCATGTCGCTTTGAGTTAAAGTTTGTTGTTATCAGGTGCTCCTCTAGGTCTTTCTTTGTTGTTTTTAGAGCTCCACTTTTTTCCTTCGTGAAGAGACTTTTAAGGAACTTGAAGGGATCTTTATAGAATCGAGTTCTAGTTTGTTCTTTCTTCCTTCTGCGTTTCCGTAGGTTCTCTGCTCTACGGAGGGATGCCAACCGGGTTTTAATGTCAGCCTGAAGTGCCTCTATGCCCTCCTTTTCCACTTCCGAGGCCTTCTTCCACTGTTTCTTAAGCTGTCTCCTTTCTTGAACGAGGCGCTTGATTTCTTGTTGCCTCCTGGAAACTGGTGGGGTTGGAACCTTTCTCCCGCCTTTTGCCTCTTGCACTCCAAAGCTTTCTGCCCCGTACTCATAGATGATGTCCCCCATCCTCTCCAACTTCTTCTCCACTGTGCCTCGAAGTTTCTCGAGGGTCAAGGTAAGGTCAGTATTCACTGCTTCCCACAACTTCTTGTCACTGGCGCCAGGCCACTTCACATACGGTCTGTGCCCTGGTAGTCTCCTCTCGACTGCAGGTCTGGGAGGCTGGGTGAGTTCCACTCCTGTTGTTGGTTCCACCTCAGGTGTTACTTCGGTGCTTGAGTTTACGTCCTCCATGACAGTGGTACTGATGCACTGCAAACTATGGTTTGCGTCCAGTTGCTGTGCTTCATTCGACTGATTTGATCGCTTTCGCAGAAAGTGATCAATGCGGGGCCTCTGTCTCTCTTTACCCAAACACCCCTTCTTCCCCTGGTGGATCCTCAACCCATGGTGTGATGTAACTTTCCTCCAACCACAGACACATACCTGCATCTGTTTGTGGCCCGCTGTTGCAGCGGAACTTGTGACAGTTGCTGTGGTGTTCTCTTGTGCTGTGCTCTCATTACTCGTAGTCGTTTCCGGTCCAGTCGTTACCATGTTGTCAGCCGATGAGTCATCTTCCGCCCCCGCTCTCGCAGACTCTAGGGGTATTCTCGTATGTTGACTTTCTGTAGCTAAAAGCGGGTGTTTCCAACATACTGCGAAGCATGGGAAACTACAGAAATGGGAAGCTACCCCATGACTGTCCCAGTGGGGTCTATTCCCTCCTGTCAGCCGTCTCTCCGTGCCGCCACAAGGACTTTCCCCTGTTGTCAGCTGATCTTTCTCAGCAGTCACTGGACTAGTCCAGATATTCAGATTCCAAGAACACAGGATGAGATGTTACTATCCTTTGTGCAAGCACTTCCAAGAGTTCATGAACAGTGAGACTGGTGAAATTTGGGGAGCGCATCGTCAGTAGTGTACCTTTGGTTCCTAGGGTGTTTCGGCCTTTCACACTATACACCCTCCCCAAAGGCGGCCAGCGACAGGGTGATCAATCCTACGCTTGCGTCCCATTCCCAATTAGTCAAAGGAGTTGCCTTGTTGTTGATAGCCAACATCCCATGGGACTATGCATGGCAGGGGCGTCTTCCTCCCTGAGTCAAGCATTGTTGACCGCATACCTCCTGGCCCTCTCACTTCGGGGCCCAGCTGGGGTCTTTCCTCTTCATCCAGAGCCATTGACTGCTGCCCTCTGCCACCTCTGATACAGCTTTGATTGCCGAACGCTGGCTCTGGCCCTTAATTCCCAGGTCTCTAAGCAGTCTGGTTGTAGATGTTGCCACAAAACCTCTGCAGCCCTCCTCCACTGGTCGGACTTCTGTGTTCCAGCCATGATGCCGTGCTTCGGCAGCTAGATCGGCATAGCGCAGATGTTTTCGCTCATAAGCCTCATCTACTGAGTCCTCCCAGGGTACTGTGAGCTCAATGATGAAGACCTTCTTGAGCGAACGGGACCAGAGCACTATGTCAGGTCTTAGGGTGGTGGTTGCGATCTCCGGAGGAAACACAAGTTGCCGGCCAATGTCAGCTAGCATTTTCCAGTCGCGGGCCAAGCGCAGCTGGTCTCGCTCTAATGGTGTAGAGCCGCTCTTCGGTGGTTTAGCCCC
>NC_052311.1:2666434-2678934 GCF_016432855.1 Salvelinus namaycush
CAATCTCTTCCATGAGTGAAGTCTGATAGAAGATGAGCTATCAAAAGGCAGCTGCTCCCACACACACACACACACACACACACACACACACACACACACACACACACACACACACACACACACACACACACACACACACACACACACACACACACACACACACACACACACACACACACACACACACACACACACTCCTCCCAAAGTGCTCTCCACTGTTGCTGAATAAAAACTATTTTTGATCTAAAAACAACTTCAAGCCACTGCTGTGTTCAGTTCGCCGATGATGATGAATATGGAAAATAACCTGCCGAACAATTCTCTCATCTCTGTCTCTCTGTCTCTCTGTCTCTCTGTCTCTCTCTGTCTCTCTCTGTCTCTCTCTGTCTCTCTCTGTCTCTCTCTGTCTCTCTCTGTCTCTCTGTCTCTCTGTCTCTCTGTCTCTCTGTCTCTCTGTCTCTTCTCCATGGAAATGATATGGTGTTTGTCTTCGTTTGTCGTAGCTAGGCTGAGACCTAAGGAGATGCAGACGTCATCTCTTCTCCTCGACAGATTAGAATGCTAAACGGCTTCACTAGACTGGGGGTTGTTGTTGATGACAGCTGCTAGTGTCTACCATCTAATCCTATTTTAATAATGTATCAGTCAAGCTCGGAGCAAACCGCACCAAATGAAGGCAACAGGTGATCCAGGATAAAGAGAGTCATCCCAAATAATATTATTTAATAAACTTTAATACAATCTTCAATGCTGAGCCCTATCACATTGTCCCGTGACGTGTCACATCAGAGAACATGCAATGACACATTATAGAACTATGACATATTATAGGACTATGACACATTATAGCAGATATGACACATTATAGCACTATCACACATTATAGCAGATATGACAGATTATAGCAGATATGACACATTATAGCAGATATGACACATTATAGCACTATGACACATTATAGCACTATGACACAGTATAGCACTATGACACATTATAGCAGATATGACACATTATAGCACTATGACACATTATAACACTATGACACATTATAGCAGATATGACACATTATAGCAGATATGACACATTATAGCACTATGACACATTATAGCACTATGACACATTATAGCAGATATGACACATTATAGCACTATGACACATTATAGCACTATGACACATTATAGCAGATATGACACATTATAGCACTATGACACATTATAGCAGATATGACACATTATAGCCGATATGACACATTATAGCATTATGACACATTATAGCACTATGACATATTATAGCACTATGACACATTATAGCAGATATGACACATTATAGCACTATGACACATTATAGCACTATGACACATTATAGCACTATGACACATTATAGCAGATATGACACATTATAGCACTATGACACATTATAACACTATGACACATTATAGCAGATATGAGACATTATAGCACTATGACACATTATAGCACTATGACACATTATAGCAGATATGACACATTATAGCACTATGACACATTATAGCACTATGACACATTATAGCAGATATGACACATTATAGCACTATGACACATCATAGCACTATGACACATTATAGCACTATGACACATTATAGCACTATGACACATTATAGCAGATATGACACATTATAGCACTATGACACATTATAGCACTATGACACATTATAGCAGATATGACACATTATAGCACTATGACACACTTGAGTCTTAAGAGTGAGTGTCTCTCTTGGTGCTCTTCAATTGCATGAACAAACATCATAGTGCTATAATGTGTCATATGACACATTATAGCACTATGATGTTTGTTCATGCAATTGAAGAGCACCAAGAGAGACACTCACTCTTAAGACTCAAGTCCCAAATGGCACCTTATTCCACATCGAGTGCAGGACTTTTGACCCGAGTCCTATGGCTACAGCTCTACGACCGTCGTTCAGTTTGCAGACGACACGACAGCGGTAGGCCTGATCACCGATGACGATGACACAGCCTACAGGAAGGAGGTCAGAGACCTGGCAGTGTGGTGCCAGGACAACAACTTCTCCCCTCAACGTCAGCAAGACAAAGGAGCTGATCGTGGTCTACAGGAAACCGAGGGCCGAACACACGCCTCATTCACATTGCCGGAGCAGTATTGGACCTGATCGAGAGCTTCACGTTCCTCCGTGTCCACTTCACTAAGGATCTATCATGGGCATCTCTACTGGCTGACAGAGAGAGAGAACCACAGTGTCTACATCAACCGCTGCACCCAGCATCTCTACTGGCTGACAGAGAGAGAGAGAACCACAGTGTCTACATCAACCGCTGCACCCAGCATCTCTACTGGCTGACAGAGAGAGAGAACCACAGTGTCTACATCAACCGCTGCACCCAGCATCTCTACTGGCTGACAGAGAGAGAGAACCACAGTGTCTACATCAACCGCTGCACCCAGCATCTCTACTGGCTGACAGAGAGAGAGAGAACCACAGTGTCTACATCAACCGCTGCACCCAGCATCTCTACTGGCTGACAGAGAGAGAGAACCACAGTGTCTACATCAACCGCTGCACCCAGCATCTCTACTGGCTGACAGAGAGAGAGAGAACCACAGTGTCTACATCAACCGCTGCACCCAGCATCTCTACTGGCTGACAGAGAGAGAGAGAACCACAGTGTCTACATCAACCGCTGCACCCAGCATCTCTACTGGCTGACAGAGAGAGAGAGAACCACAGTGTCTACATCAACCGCTGCACCCAGCATCTCTACTGGCTGACAGAGAGAGAGAGAACCACAGTGTCTACATCAACCGCTGCACCCAGCATCTCTACTGGCTGACAGAGAGAGAGAGAACCACAGTGTCTACATCAACCGCTGCACCCAGCATCTCTACTGGCTGACAGAGAGAGAGAACCACAGTGTCTACATCAACCGCTGCACCCAGCATCTCTACTGGCTGACAGAGAGAGAGAGAACCACAGTGTCTACATCAACCGCTGCACCCAGCATCTCTACTGGCTGACAGAGAGAGAGAGAACCACAGTGTCTACATCAACCGCTGTACCCAGCATATCTACTGGCTGACAGAGAGAGAGAACCACAGTGTCTTTTAATTAAGCCTTAATCATAGATAATATCCAGGGATAAACACTTGGGAGGGGAGGGATAGAGAGAGAGAGAGAGAGAGAGAGAGAGAGAGAGAGAGAGAGACAGAGAGAGAGAGACAGAGAGAGACAAGAGAGAGAGACAGAGAGAGACAAGAGAGAGAGAGAGAGACATAGAGAGAGAGACAGAGAGAGAGAGACAGAGAGAGAGAGAGCAAGAGAGAGAAAGAAAGAGAGAGAGAAAGATAGAGAGACAGAGCAAGAGAGAGAGAGAGAGAGAGACTCATCCATCTGCTTGTAGCTCTCCTAAGCTGTCAATTTGGGCCAATTGCCCAGCTGGAACCAGTAAATCAAGCTCAGTAATGACCGCAAGCACGCACACACACACTAACACAAACACAAACACACACTAACACACTAACACTAACACAAACACTAACACACACACACAAACACACACACAGCTCACAGCTTCTCACTGCATGCCAAACCCCAGGAATTATTAATTTCCCGATCTGTTACCTGGGGCAAATATGAAGTGGAACCTTGTATAATACTCTAACATGGCACCCTATTCTCCATACTATATAGTGCACTACCATAGCACCCTATTCTCCATACTATATAGTGCACTACCATAGCACCCTATTCCCCATACTATATAGTGCACTACCATGGCACCCTATACCCAATACTATATAGTGCACTACCATGGCACCCTATTCCCCATACTACATAGTGCACTACCATGGCAACCTATTATCCATACTATATAGTGCACTACCATTGCACCCTATTCCCCATACTATACAGTGCACTAACATGGCACCCTATTCCCCATACTATATAGTGCACTACCATGGCACCCTATTCCCCATACTATATAGTGCACTAACATGGCACCCTATTCCCCATACTATATAGTGCACTAACATGGCACCCTATTCCCCATACTATATAGTGCACTAACATGGCACCCTATTCCCCATACTATTTAGTGCACTACCATAGCACCCTATACTCCATACTATATAGTGCACTACCATAGCACCCTATACCCCATACTATATAGTGCACTTGATGTACTGTGTAGCTGATGTTATTTTATAAACATTGAGCTCTGTCGATACAGAGGTAGTGGTACCTGATGTTATTTTATAAACATTGAGCTCTGTCGATACAGAGGTAGTTTTACCTGATGTTATTTTATAAACATTGAGCTCTGTAGATACAGAGGTAGTGGTACCTGATGTTCTGTTATAAACATTGAGCTCTGTAGATACAGAGGTAGTTGTACTTAATGTTATTTTATAAACATTGAGCTCTGTAGATACAGAGGTAGTTGTACCTGATGTTATTTTATAAACATTGAGCTCTGTCGATACAGAGGTAGTTGTACCTGATGTTATTTTATAAACATTGAGCTCTGTCGATACAGAGGTAGTTGTACCTGATGTTATTTTATAAACATTGAGCTCTGTAGATACAGAGGTAGTTGTACCTGATGTTATTTTATAAACATTGAGCTCTGTAGATACAGAGGTAGTTGTACCTGATGTTCTTTTATAAACATTGAGCTCTGTCGATACAGAGGTAGTTGTACCTGATGTTATTTTATAAACATTGAGCTCTGTCGATACAGAGGTAGTTGTACCTGATGTTATTTTATAAACATTGAGCTCTGTAGATACAGAGGTAGTTGTACCTGATGTTATTTTATAAACATTGAGCTCTGTAGATACAGAGGTAGTTGTACCTGATGTTATTTTATAAACATTGAGCTCTGTCGATACAGAGGTAGTTGTACTTAATGTTATTTTATAAACATTGAGCTCTGTCGATACAGAGGTAGTGGTACCTGATGTTCTTTTATAAACATTGAGCTCTGTCGATACAGAGGTAGTTGTACCTGATGTTATTTTATAAACATTGAGCTCTGTAGATACAGAGGTAGTTGTACTTAATGTTCATCCTTGGTTGTAAACTCCTCGGGGATGTCACGTCCTGACCATAGTTCTTGTGTGTTTTGCTTGTTTTAGTGTTGGTCAGGACGTGAGCTGGGTGGGCATTCTATGTTGTGTGTCTAGTTTGTCTGTTTCTGTGTTCAGCCTAATATGGTTCTCAATCAGAGGCAGCTGTCAATCGTTGTCCCTGATTGAGAATCATATATAGGTGGCTTGTTTTGTGTTGGGGATGGTGGGTGGTTGTCTTCTGTCTTTGTGTTCTGCACCAGATAGGACTGTTTCGGTTTTCACATTTATTGTTTTGTTGTTTGTAGTGTTCACGTATTCTTTATTAAATCATGTTGAACATAGCCGCACTGCGTTTTGGTCCTCTCCTTCATCCCAGGAGGAAAACCATTACAGAACCACCCACCTAACCCGGACCAAGCAGCGTGGCAACGGGAAGCAGCGACAGCAGCAGCAGCGGCCAGCTACACAGGACTCCTGGACATGGGAGGAAATTTTGGAGGGAAAAGGACACTGGGCTCACATTGGAGAATATCGCCGCTCTCGGGAAGAGATGGAGGCAGCTAAAGCCCAGGGGCGGTGGTATGAGGAGGCAGTACGGAACCGGCGTTATGAAGGTACGCGGCTAGCACGGAAACCCGAGAAGAAATCCCAAAAATGTCTTGGGGGGGGGGGGGGGGGCTAAAGGGTAGTGTGGCGAAGGCAGGTAGGAAACCTGCGCCCACTTCCCATGCTTACCATGGAGAGCGGGAGTACGGGCAGACACCGTGTTATGCGGAAGAGCGCACGGTGTCTCCTGTACGTGTGTATAGCCCGGTGCGGTACATTCCAGCTCCACGTATCGGCCGGGCTAGAGTGAGCATTGAGCCAGGTGCCATGAAGCCGGCTCAACGTATCTGGCCTCCAGTACGTCTCCTCGGGCCTGTATTCATGGCACCAGCCTTACGCATGGTGTCCCCGGTTCGCCAACACAGCCCAGTGCGGGTTATTCCACCTCCCCGCACTGGTCGGGCTACGGGGAGCATACAACCAGGTAAGGTTGGGCAGGCTCGGTGCTCAAGAAAGCCAGTACGCCTGCACGGTCCGGTATATCCGGCGCCACCTTCCCGCCCCAGCCCAGTACCATCAGTGCCTACACAACGCACCAGGCTTCCAGTGTGTCTCCAGAGCCCTGTTCCTCCTTCACGCACTCTCCCTGTGGTGCGTGTCTCCAGCCCAGTGCCTCCAGTTCCGGCACCACGCATCAAGCCTCCTGTGCGTCTCCAGAGTCCTGTACGCACTGTTCCTTCTCCCCGCACTCGCCTTGAGGTGCGTGCCCTCAGCCCGGTACCACCAGTTCCGGTACCACGCACCAGGCCTATAGTGCGCCTCGAGATTCCAGTGTGCCCTGTTCCTGCTCCCCGCACTAGCCTTGAGGTGCGTGTCTCCAGTCCGGTACCACCAGTTCCGGCACCACGCACCAGGCCTACTGTGCGCCTCAGCAGGTCAGAGTCGGTCGTCTGCCCAGCGCCGTCTGAGCCATCCGTCTGCCCAGCACCGTCTGAGCCATCCGTCTGCCCAGCGCCATCTGAGCCATCCGTCTGCCCAGCGCCATCTGAGCCATCCGTCTGCCCAGCGCCATCTGAGCCATCCGTCTGCCCAGCGCCATCTGAGCCATCCGTCTGCCCCAAGCCATTAGAACCGCCTGTCTGTCCCGAGCCGTCAGAGCCGTTCGTCAGTCAGGAGCCGCTAGAGCCGTCCGTCAGTCAGGAGCCGCCAGAGCCGCCAGCCAGTCAGGAGCCGCCAGCCAGTCAGGAGCCGCCAGAGCCGCCAGCCAGTCAGGAGCTGCCAGAGCCGCCAGCCATTCAGGAGCTGCCAGAGCCGCCAGCCAGTCAGGAGCTGCCAGAGCCGCCAGCCAGTCAGGAGCTGCCAGAGCCGCCAGCCAGTCAGGAGCTGCCAGAGCCGCCTTCCAGTCATGAGCTGCCTTCCAGTCATGAGCTGCCCTCCAGTCATGAGCTGCCTTCCAGTGTCTAGTTTGTCTGTTTCTGTGTTCAGCCTAATATGGTTCTCAATCAGAGGCAGCTGTCAATCGTTGTCCCTGATTGAGAATCATATATAGGTGGCTTGTTTTGTGTTGGGGATGGTGGGTGGTTGTCTTCTGTCTTTGTGTTCTGCACCAGATAGGACTGTTTCGGTTTTCACATTTATTGTTTTGTTGTTTGTAGTGTTCACGTATTCTTTATTAAACATGTTGAACACTAGCCGCACTGCGTTTTGGTCTCCTTCATCCCAGGAGGAAAACCGTTACAGGGGATCTGTTAGCAGAATAAAACGGAGAAGCAGCATGAGATTGGATCATGTATATTATATTATTCCCTAACATCTCCGAGGCACGCACAAAGTATCTTAAATTGTTATCTTGTAGCAAGCTGGGGAGGAGCCCTTCAGCCGGTTTGTTTCAACAAATGTATAACTCAATGGCTAGCGCAGGGGGGTTGAGAAGAATATACTGAATCAAGTCGTATTACATTCATAATTATCAGGCCTTCGTAGAAACCCTCTGGAGTTGTTCTGAGAGAGATGTACTGGGAGGGAGGGAGGGAGGGAGGGAGGGAGGGAGGGAGGGAGGGAGGGAGGGAGGGAGGGAGGGAGGGAGGGAGGGAGATATAGTGTTAAAGTAGTGTTACTACAGTCTGTGTTGTTTTACAGTAGTGTTACTACAGTCTGTGTTGTATTACAGTAGTGTTACTACAGTCTGTGTTGTATTACAGTAGTGTTACTACAGTCTGTGTTGTATTACAGTAGTGTTACTACAGTCTGTGTTGTATTACAGTAGTGTTACTACAGTCTGTGTTGTATTACAGTAGTGTTACTACAGTCTGTGTTGTATTACAGTAGTGTTACTACAGTCTGTGTTGTATTACAGTAGTGTTACTACAGTCTGTGTTGTATTACAGTAGTGTTACTACAGTCTGTGTTGTATTACAGTAGTGTTACTACAGTCTGTTGTATTACAGTAGTGTTACTACAGTCTGTGTTGTATTACAGTAGTGTTACTACAGTCTGTGTTGTATTACAGTAGTGTTACTACAGTCTGTGTTGTATTACAGTAGTGTTACTACAGTCTGTGTTGTATTACAGTAGTGTTACTACAGTCTGTGTTGTATTACAGTAGTGTTACTACAGTATGTGTTGTATTAAAGTAGTGTTACTACAGTCTGTGTTGTATTACAGTAGTGTTACTACAGTCTGTGTTGTATTACAGTAGTGTTACTACAGTATGTGTTGTATTACAGTAGTGTTACTACAGTATGTGTTGTATTACAGTAGTGTTACTACAGTCTGTGTTGTATTACAGTAGTGTTACTACAGTCTGTGTTGTATTAAAGTAGTGTTACTACAGTCTGTGTTGTATTAAAGTAGTGTTACTACAGTCTGTGTTGTATTACAGTAGTGTTACTACAGTCTGTGTTGTATTACAGTAGTGTTACTACAGTCTGTGTTGTATTACAGTAGTGTTACTACAGTCTGTGTTGTATTACAGTAGTGTTACTACAGTCTGTGTTGTATTACAGTAGTGTTACTACAGTCTGTGTTGTATTACAGTAGTGTTACTACAGTCTGTGTTGTATTACAGTAGTGTTACTACAGTCTGTGTTGTATTAAAGTAGTGTTACTACAGTCTGTGTTGTATTACAGTAGTGTTACTACAGTCTGTGTTGTATTACAGTAGTGTTACTACAGTCTGTGTTGTATTACAGTAGTGTTACTACAGTCTGTGTTGTATTACAGTAGTGTTACTACAGTCTGTGTTGTATTACAGTAGTGTTACTACAGTCTGTGTTGTATTACAGTAGTGTTACTACAGTCTGTGTTGTATTACAGTGGTGTTACTACAGTCTGTGTTGTATTACAGTAGTGTTACTACAGTCTGTGTTGTATTAAAGTGGTGTTACTACAGTCTGTGTTGTATTACAGTAGTGTTACTACAGTCTGTGTTGTATTACAGTAGTGTTACTACAGTCTGTGATGTATTACAGTAGTGTTACTACAGTCTGTGTTGTATTACAGTAGTGTTACTACAGTCTGTGATGTATTACAGTAGTGTTACTACAGTCTGTGTTGTATTACAGTAGTGTTACTACAGTCTGTGTTGTATTACAGTAGTGTTACTACAGTCTGTGTTGTATTAAAGTGGTGTTACTACAGTCTGTGTTGTATTACAGTAGTGTTACTACAGTCTGTGTTGTATTACAGTAGTGATACTACAGTCTGTGTTGTATTAAAGTGGTGTTACTACAGTCTGTGTTGTATTACAGTAGTGTTACTACAGTCTGTGTTGTATTACAGTAGTGTTACTACAGTCTGTGTTGTATTACAGTAGTGTTACTACAGTCTGTGTTGTATTACAGTAGTGTTACTACAGTCTGGGTTGTATTACAGTAGTGTTACTACAGTCTGTGTTGTATTACAGTAGTGTTACTACAGTCTGTGTTGTATTACAGTAGTGTTACTACAGTCTGTGTTGTATTACAGTAGTGTTACTACAGTCTGTGTTGTATTACAGTAGTGTTACTACAGTCTGTGTTGTATTACAGTAGTGTTACTACAGTCTGTGTTGTTTTACAGTAGTGTTACTACAGTATGTGTTGTATTACAGTAGTGTTACTACAGTCTGTGTTGTATTACAGTAGTGTTACTACAGTCTGTGTTGTATTACAGTAGTGTTACTACAGTCTGTGTTGTATTACAGTAGTGTTACTACAGTCTGTGTTGTATTACAGTAGTGTTACTACAGTCTGTGTTGTATTACAGTAGTGTTACTACAGTCTGTGTTGTATTACAGTAGTGTTACTACAGTCTGTGTTGTATTACAGTAGTGTTACTACAGTCTGTGTTGTATTACAGTAGTGTTACTACAGTCTGTGTTGTATTAAAGTAGTGTTACTACAGTCTGTGTTGTATTACAGTAGTGTTACTACAGTCTGTGTTGTATTACAGTAGTGTTACTACAGTCTGTGTTGTATTACAGTAGTGTTACTACAGTCTGTGTTGTATTACAGTAGTGTTACTACAGTCTGTGTTGTATTACAGTAGTGTTACTACAGTCTGTGTTGTATTACAGTAGTGTTACTACAGTCTGTGTTGTATTACAGTAGTGTTACTACAGTCTGTGTTGTATTACAGTAGTGTTACTACAGTCTGTGTTGTATTAAAGTGGTGTTACTACAGTCTGTGTTGTATTACAGTAGTGTTACTACAGTCTGTGTTGTATTACAGTAGTGTTACTACAGTCTGTGATGTATTACAGTAGTGTTACTACAGTCTGTGTTGTATTACAGTAGTGTTACTACAGTCTGTGTTGTATTACAGTAGTGTTACTACAGTCTGTGTTGTATTAAAGTGGTGTTACTACAGTCTGTGTTGTATTACAGTAGTGTTACTACAGTCTGTGTTGTATTACAGTAGTGATACTACAGTCTGTGTTGTATTAAAGTGGTGTTACTACAGTCTGTGTTGTATTACAGTAGTGTTACTACAGTCTGTGTTGTATTACAGTAGTGTTACTACAGTCTGTGTTGTATTACAGTAGTGTTACTACAGTCTGTGTTGTATTACAGTAGTGTTACTACAGTCTGTGTTGTATTACAGTAGTGTTACTACAGTCTGTGTTGTATTACAGTAGTGTTACTACAGTCTGGGTTGTATTACAGTAGTGTTACTACAGTCTGTGTTGTATTACAGTAGTGTTACTACAGTCTGTGTTGTATTACAGTAGTGTTACTACAGTCTGTGTTGTATTACAGTAGTGTTACTACAGTCTGTGTTGTATTACAGTAGTGTTACTACAGTCTGTGTTGTATTACAGTAGTGTTACTACAGTCTGTGTTGTTTTACAGTAGTGTTACTACAGTATGTGTTGTATTACAGTAGTGTTACTACAGTCTGTGTTGTATTACAGTAGTGTTACTACAGTCTGTGTTGTATTACAGTAGTGTTACTACAGTCTGTGTTGTATTACAGTAGTGTTACTACAGTCTGTGTTGTATTACAGTAGTGTTACTACAGTCTGTGTTGTATTACAGTAGTGTTACTACAGTCTGTGTTGTATTACAGTAGTGTTACTACAGTCTGTGTTGTATTACAGTAGTGTTACTACAGTCTGTGTTGTATTACAGTAGTGTTACTACAGTCTGTGTTGTATTACAGTAGTGTTACTACAGTCTGTGTTGTATTACAGTAGTGTTACTACAGTCTGTGTTGTATTACAGTAGTGTTACTACAGTCTGTGTTGTATTACAGTAGTGTTACTACAGTCTGTGTTGTATTACAGTAGTGTTACTACAGTCTGTGTTGTATTACAGTAGTGTTACTACAGTCTGTGTTGTATTACAGTAGTGTTACTACAGTCTGTGTTGTATTACAGTAGTGTTACTACAGTCTGTGTTGTATTAAAGTGGTGTTACTACAGTCTGTGTTGTATTACAGTAGTGTTACTACAGTCTGTGTTGTATTACAGTAGTGTTACTACAGTCTGTGATGTATTACAGTAGTGTTACTACAGTCTGTGTTGTATTACAGTAGTGTTACTACAGTCTGTGTTGTATTAGAGTAGTGTTACTACAGTCTGTGTTGTATTACAGTAGTGTTACTACAGTCTGTGTTGTATTACAGTAGTGTTACTACAGTATGTGTTGTATTACAGTAGTGTTACTACAGTCTGTGTTGTATTACAGTAGTGTTACTACAGTCTGTGTTGTATTAAAGTAGTGTTACTACAGTCTGTGTTGTATTACAGTAGTGTTACTACAGTCTGTGTTGTATTACAGTAGTGTTACTACAGTCTGTGTTGTATTACAGTAGTGTTACTACAGTCTGTGTTGTATTACAGTAGTGTTACTACAGTCTGTGTTGTATTACAGTAGTGTTACTACAGTCTGTGTTGTATTAAAGTAGTGTTACTACAGTCTGTGTTGTATTACAGTAGTGTTACTACAGTCTGTGTTGTATTAAAGTAGTGTTACTACAGTCTGTGTTGTATTACAGTAGTGTTACTACAGTCTGTGTTGTATTACAGTAGTGTTACTACAGTCTGTGTTGTATTACAGTAGTGTTACTACAGTCTGTGTTGTATTACAGTAGTGTTACTACAGTCTGTGTTGTATTACAGTAGTGTTACTACAGTCTGTGTTGTATTACAGTAGTGTTACTACAGTCTGTGTTGTATTACAGTAGTGTTACTACAGTCTGTGTTGTATTACAGTAGTGTTACTACAGTCTGTGTTGTATTACAGTAGTGTTACTACAGTCTGTGTTGTATTACAGTAGTGTTACTACAGTCTGTGTTGTATTACAGTAGTGTTACTACAGTCTGTGTTGTATTACAGTAGTGTTACTACAGTCTGTGTTGTATTACAGTAGTGTTACTACAGTCT
>NC_052311.1:2681434-2713934 GCF_016432855.1 Salvelinus namaycush
AATACTAGCACCCATTAGTTTCTACACAAAAACCCCTTTCATATCACTAATTGAATACAAGATACAGATTCTTAAAAACAGAAAAGGGTTCTAAAAGGGTACTTCAATTGTCCCCATAGGAGAACCCTTTGCAGGTAGAACCCTTTTTGGTTTCAGGAAGCGAAAGAGGGACCGGAGCGTGTAGAGGTGATGCCAGGTGATGCCCTATATGTCACAGCCAGCCCCTTGTCATGATTAGGACACAAATGTTAACTTGTTATGGCTGGGGGGCAGTATTGAGTAGCTTGGATGAATAAGGTGCCCAGAGTAAACTGCCTGCTACTCAGGACCAGAAGCTAAGATATGCATATTATTAGTATATTTGGATAGAAGACACTCTGAAGTTTCTAAACCTGTTTGAATGATGTCTGTGAGTATAACAGAACTCATATGGCAGGCAAAAACCTGAGAAAAAATCCAAACAGGAAGTGGGAAATCTGAGGTTTGTAGGTTTTCAAGTCTTTGCCTATCCAAGATACAGTGAAACATTTGGTCCGATTGGACTTCCTAAGGCTTCCACTAGATGTCAACAGTCTTCAGAACCTTGTTTCATGCTTCTACTGTGGAGGGGGAGAAAATAAGAGCTGTTTGAACCAGGTGTCTGGCAGCCAAGTCATGTGTGCGGCCGTGAGAGTGAGCTGCGTTCCCTTTCATTTCTAAAGACAAAGGAATTGTCCGGTTGGAACATTATTGAAGATTTATGTTAAAAACATCCTAAAGATTGATTCTATACATCGTTTGACATGTTTCTACGAACTGTAATATAACTTTTTTGACTTTTCGTCTGGACTAAGTGCCTGCGCCTCTTGAATTTGGATTTGTGAACTAAACGCGCAAACGTAAAGGAGGTATTTTGACATAAATGATGGACTTTATCGAACAAAACAAACATTTATTGTGGAACTGGGATTCCTGGGAGTGCATTCCGATGAAGATCATCAAAGGTAAGTGAATATTTATAATGCTATTTCTGACTTCTGTTGACTCCACAACATGGCGGGTATCTGTATGGCTTGTTTTGGTCTCTGAGCGCTGTAATCAGATTATTGAATGGTGTGCTTTTTCTGTAAAGCTTTTTAGAAATCTGATACAGCGGTTGCATTAAGGAGAAGTATATCTTTAATTCCATGTATAACACTTGTATTTTCATCAACATTTATGATGAGTATTTCTGTAAATTGATGTGGCTCTCTGCAAAATCACCGGATGTTTTGGAAGCAAAACATTACTGAACATAACGTGCCAATGTAAACTGAGATTTTTGGATATAAATATGAACTTTATCGAACAACACATATATGTATTGTGTAACATGAAGTCCTATGAGTGTCATCTGATGAAGATCATCAAAGGTTAGTGATTAATTTTATCTCTATTTCTGCTTTTGTGACTCCTCTCTTTGGCTGGAAAAATTGCTGTGTTTTTCTGTGACTTGGCGCTGACCTAACGTAATCGCATGGTATGCTTTCGTCGTAAAGCTTTTTTGTGGTTGGATTAACAACAAGTTTATCTTTAAAATGGTGTATAATCCTTGTATGTTTGAGGAATTTTAATTATGAGATTTCTGTTGTTTGAATTTGGCGCCCTGCACTTTCACTGGCTGTTGTCGAATCGATCCCGTTAACGGGATTTCATCCATAATTAACTAAACAATGTTACAGGCCTCTCTCTCTCTCTCTTTCTCTCTCTCTCTCTCTCTCTTTTATAAATTTTGTCAGGAAATGCAGCTCTGTCTCAGGTTCTGCTGTTGTGCAGTGGTTGCACAGCCTTTCCTCTGCAGGGAGCCAGGTTTTCCCGTGTCTACCCTTCTCAATGGCAAGGCTGTGCTCACTGAGCCTGTACTTTGTTAAGGTTTTGATCAGTAACCATGGTCAAATAGTTTGCCATGGTGTACTGTCGATTTAGGGCCAGATAGCACTGCATTTTGCTTTGTGCTTGTGCTTGTGTTTCCCAATAAGCAATGTAGTTTTGTTTTGACTGTGTTGTAATTTGGTTTATTCTGATTGATTGGATGTTCTGGTCCTGAGGCTTTAGTGTGTTAGTAGAACAGCTTCGTGAACTCAGCCCCAGGACCAGCTGGATGAGGGGACTCTTTTCTTTGCTCAGCTCTTGGCATTGCAGTGCTTGGTAATGATATGAGAGGGGTTCACTGTATTTTAGATATTTCCAAAACTGAATTGCTCTTTTTTTAGTTTTTATTATTAGTGGATATTGGCCTAATTCTGCCCTGCATGCATTGTTTGTATTTTTCCTCTGGACATGTAGGAGAATCTTACAGAACTCTGCATGCAGGGTTTCAATGGGGTGTTTGTCCCATTTGATGAAATCTTGTTTTGCAAGTGGACCCCACATCTCGCTGCCATGAAGTGCTTTGCTCAAGGGCACATCGACAGGTTTTTCACCTTGTCGGCTCGGGGATTCCAACTAGTGACCTTTCGGTTACTGGCCCAACGCTCTAACCGCTAGACTGCCTGCCGCCTTGTGAGCCTCTGTGAGCTCAGACACCCCCTAGCCAAGGAAACCATAAGAGATGACTAACGATGTCGTAACCCAGTTTAAAATGCTGCTCTGGGTTATAGTTTGACACTTTGATCTAAGAGCATCAATAAAGTCTAGGCAGTGTTCATCCGATACCTGAATGTGTAACGCTTGATGCGCAAATTTGCCTGTGTCCTGAAGACTAGTGTTAATTAACTTCTTGGCAATAGGGGGTGCTATTTGCATTTTGTAATAAATTCGTTCTCAAATTAAACTGCCTCGTACTCAATTCTTGCTCGTACAATATGCATATTATTATTACTATTGGATAGAAAACACTCTCTAGTTTCTAAAACCGTTTGAATTATGTCTGTGAGTGAAACAGAACTGGACTTAGAGCAATTTTCCTATGAGGATTTGAAAATGCTGAAATGCTGAAATTAATCTTTATTAATTTGCCTGTCCTCTATTGGTTGAGATGCACTGCATACGCCTTCCCCTGGGTGTCAGCGAATAGAGGGACTTGAAATGGAGTCTCTAGGCAAATCTGAAAGTTTATAAATTGCTTGGAAACGAGGTGTCCCCTCTTTTGACTCTTCGCTCTGACGCAGGGAGGACCTTGGCATGTCGTGCTAGAAGCTCCTGTTTTAGCTCATAGATATATCCGGCTCTGTTTTTATTCGATATAGGGGTTAAAGACATCATAATGTTGTTATTTTAAACCGAGTTATATCAGTTTATGTCAGTATATTGCGATTTTCGGGTATTTCATTTCCTGGCGTTCTAGGGGGTTGGGTATCTCTCTCTCTCATGGTACTGTTTACTGCTAATTGCAACGTGGAAGAGGACGTTCTCCAACCTAGCAACGATTCTTTTGGACAAAGGACACCTTTCCCAAGATTCTGATGAGAGTTCATCAAAAAGTAAGAACTATTTATGCTGATAATTCGTTGTTCTGTTGAAAAATGTCCAATAATAATTCCGCCATGAATTTCGGTGCGTCTCGCTTTAGCGCACGCTGTATGCTTGAAGTAACGTTAATTTTAAAAATGTAACCCAGCGATTGCATTAAGAACTAATTTGTCTTTCAATTGCTGTCCAACCTGTATTTTTTTAGTCAAGTTTATGAATAGTTTTCGATTAGAATAGGTGCCTCTCCAAGATGGCGCCGGACAGATTGCTTGAATTTTTGGACACTATTCTCATTGTATAAGCACGATTTGTGCCACTAAATATGCACATTTTCGAACAAACTCTATATGCATTGTGTAATATGATGTTATAGGACTGTCATCTGAAGAATTCTGAGAAGGTTAGTGAAAAAATTAATATATTTTGGTGGTTTATATGTTATCGCTATTTTTGCCTTGAATCAATGCTGTTGTGATGTATGCTATTGTGGTAAGCTAATATAACGCCATATTGTGTTTTCGCTGTAAAACACTTAGAAAATCTGAAATATTGTCTGGATTCACAAGATCTGTGTCTTTCAATTGCTGTACGCTGTGTATTTTTAAGAAATGTTTTATGATGAGTAATTAGGTAATACACGTTGCTCTCTGTAGTTATTCTAGTCGCTTTGGTGAGAGTTGTGATGGTGGCTGCAATGGTAAACTATGATTTATACCTGAAATATGCACATTTTTCTAACAAAACATATGCTATACAATAAATATGTTATCAGACTGTCATCTGATGAAGTTTTTTCTTGGTTAGTGGCTATTTATATCTTTATTTGGTCGAATTTGTGATAGCTACTGATGGAGTAAAAAACTGGTGGAGTAAAAAAAGTGGTGTCTTTTGCTAACGTGGTTAGCTAATAGATTTACATATTGTGTCTTCCCTGTAAAACATTTTAAAAATCAGAAATGATGTCTGGATTCACAAGATGTGTATCTTTCATCTGGTGTCTTGGACTTGTGATTTAATGATATTTAGATGCTAGTATTTACTTGTGACGCTATGCTAGGCTATGCTAGTAGCTTTTCTACTGATGGGGGTGCTCCCGGATCCGGGTTTGGGAGGCGTTAGAGGTTCCCCCTGACCTAATGCATTGGGGGGTACCTCAGTGGTTTAACAAAGTCTTGGTTTTCGTTTATTTACCCCTAAATCAGGCCAGTATTGAGGAGATAATTTGTAGCTGTAATATGTGGAGTAGGGGAAAGTCTTGTCCCAGAGGAGTTTAGACAGTGGTGATGGTCGGGCTGAGTGTTGGGGAAGCTACTAGTTACTGGTGATGGTCAGGCTCAGTGTTGAGGAAGCTACTAGTTACTGGTGATGGTTGGGTTCAGTGTTGGGAAAGCTACTAGTTACTGGTGATGGTCAGGCTCAGTGTTGGGAAAGCTACTAGTTACTGGTGATGGTCAGGCTCAGTGTTGGGGAAGCTACTAGTTACTGGTGATGGCCGGGCTCAGTGTTGGGGAAGCTACTAGTTACTCGTGATGGTCGGGCTCAGTGTTGGGGAAGCTACTAGTTACTGTTGATGGTCGGGCTCAGTGTTGGGAAAGCTACTAGTTACTGGTGATGGTCGGGCTGAGTGTTGGGGAAGCTACTAGTTACTGGTGATGGTCGGGCTGAGTGTTGGGGAAGCTACTAGTTACTGGTGATGGTCAGGCTCAGTGTTGGGGAAGCTACTAGTTACTGGTGATGGCCGGGCTCAGTGTTGGGGAAGCTACTAGTTACTGGTGATGGCCGGGCTCAGTGTTGGGGAAGCTACTAGTTACTGGTGATGGTCGGGCTCAGTGTTGGGGAAGCTAGCCATAATAGTTCACAACTTTGTGATAAATTATCATTTCTAAATCTGAAATGTCACTGAGTACAAATTGCCAGAATAGTGTGACTGAACTGTGACTGGACCTAGTCACACTGCAGAGAGATGTTAACAGAATGTGTGATTTAACCTATAAAACACAAAGTGAGAATTTAGCAGGTATGATGCCAAACAATAAAGGAAATTATTGCCTACTTCTACCACAATTTATTTTATTTTTTGCTAATAGTAGTGTGTAGTTCCAGTAGTTAGCTGCACCGCTACATGGTAAAACAGTAGTGTGTAGTTCCAGTAGTTAGCTACACCGCTACATGGTAAAACAGTAGTGTGTAGTTCCAGTAGTTAGCTACACCGCTACATGGTAAAACAGTAGTTTGTAGTTCCAGTAGTTAGCTACACCGCTACATGGTAAAACAGTAGTGTGTAGTTCCAGTAGTTAGCTACACCGCTACATGGTAAAACAGTAGTGTGTAGTTCCAGTAGTTAGCTACACTGCTACATGGTAAAACAGTAGTGTGTAGTTCCAGTAGTTAGCTACACTGCTACATGGTAAAACAGTAGTGTGTAGTTCCAGTAGTTAGCTACACTGCTACATGGTAAAACAGTAGTTTGTAGTTCCAGTAGTTAGCTACACCGCTACATGGTAAAACAGTAGTTTGTAGTTCCAGTAGTTAGCTACACCGCTACCTGGTAAAACAGTAGTGTGTAGTTCCAGTAGTTAGCTACACCGCTACATGGTTAAACAGTAGTGTGTAATTCCAGTAGTTAGCTACACCGCTACATGGTAAAACAGTAGTGTGTAGTTCCAGTAGTTAGCTACACTGCTACATGGTAAAACAGTAGTGTGTAGTTCCAGTAGTTAGCTACACCGCTACATGGTAAAACAGTAGTGTGTAGTTCCAGTTGTTAGCTAAACCGCTACATGGTAAAACAGTAGTGTGTAGTTCCAGTAGTTAGCGTTACCACTATATGGAAACAAAGTGATGAACTACTGAAGACACTACCTAGATTAGAATTTAGTTCAACTACCACCAAGCTACTGTTAAATATAGTTCAACTACCACCAAGCTACTGTTAAATATAGTTCAACTACCACCAAGCTACTGTTAGATATAGTTCAACTACCACCAAGCTACTGTTAAATATAGTTCAACTACCACCAAGCTACTGTTAAATATAGTTCAACTACCACCAAGCTACTGTTAAATATAGTTCAACTACCACCAAGCTACTGTTAAATATAGTTCAACTACCACCAAGCTACTGTTAAATATAGTTCTACTACCACCAAGCTACTGTTAGATATAGTTCAACTACCACCAAGCTACTGTTAAATATAGTTCAACTACCACCAAGCTACTGTTAAATATAGTTCAACTACCACCAAGCTACTGTTAGATATAGTTCAACTACCACCAAGCTACTGCTAAATATAGTTCAACTACCACCAAGCTACTGTTAAATATAGTTCAACTACCACCAAGCTACTGTTAAATATAGTTCAACTACCACCAAGCTACTGTTAAATATAGTTCAACTACCACCAAGCTACTGTTAAATATAGTTCAACTACCACCAAGCTACTGTTAAATATAGTTCTACTACCACCAAGCTACTGTTAAATATAGTTCAACTACCACCAAGCTACTGTTAAATATAGTTCAACTACCACCAAGCTACTGTTAAATATAGTTCAACTACCACCAAGCTACTATTAAATATAGTTCAACTACCACCAAGCTACTGTTAAATATAGTTCAACTACCACCAAGCTACTGTTAAATATAGTTCAACTACCACCAAGCTACTGTTAAATATAGTTCAACTACCACCAAGCTACTGTTAAATATAGTTCAACTACCACCAAGCTACTGTTAGATATAGTTCAACTACCACCAAGCTACTGTTAAATATAGTTCAACTACCACCAAGCTACTGTTAAATATAGTTCAACTTCCACCAAGCTACTGTTAAATATAGTTCTACTACCACCAAGCTACTGTTAAATATAGTTCAACTACCACCAAGCTACTGTTAAATATAGTTCAACTACCACCAAGCTACTGTTAAATATAGTTCAACTACCACCAAGCTACTGTTAGATATAGTTCAACTACCACCAAGCTACTGTTAAATATAGTTCAACTACCACCAAGCTACTGTTAGATATAGTTCAACTACCACCAAGCTACTGTTAAATATAGTTCAACTACCACCAAGCTACTGTTAAATATAGTTCAACTACCACCAAGCTACTGTTAAATATAGTTCAACTACCACCAAGCTACTGTTAAATATAGTTCTACTACTACCAAGCTACTGTTAAATATAGTTCAACTACCACCAAGCTGCTGTTAAATATAGTTCAACTACCACCAAGCTACTGTTAAATATAGTTCAACTACCACCAAGCTACTGTTAAACTACCACCAAGCTACTGTTAAATATAGTTCAACTACCACCAAGCTACTGTTAAATATAGTTCAACTACCACCAAGCTACTGTTAAATATAGTTCAACTACCACCAAGCTACTGTTAAATATAGTTCAACTACCACCAAGCTACTGTTAAATATAGTTCAACTACCACCAAGCTACTGTTAAATATAGTTCAACTACCACCAAGCTACTGTTAAATATAGTTCAACTACCACCAAGCTACTATTAAATATAGTTCAACTACCACCAAGCTACTATTAAATATAGTTCAACTACCACCAAGCTACTGTTAAATATAGTTCAACTACCACCAAGCTACTGTTAAATATAGTTCCCTGCTTCCCAACACTGGTCGGGCTGTCTCTCTGACTTAGTCAACAGCATCCCAAATGGCACCCTATTCCCTTTATAGTGCACTACTTCAGATCACACCCTGGTCAAAAGTAGTGCACTACTTCAGATCACACCCTGGTCAAAAGTAGTGCACTATAAGGGGAACATGGTGCCATTTCGGACACATCTGTGTTAGCCAGTAGTCTAACTGTCTAAGAGCCTGATCAACGTCCTCTATAATATCTATGTGACTGACTGGACCTAGTCACACTTTAGACACTTACTGTGACTGGACCCAGTCACACTGCAGACACTTACTGTGACTGGACCTAGTCACACTGTAGACACTTACTGTGACTGGACCCAGTCACACTGCAGACACTTACTGTGACTGGACCTAGTCACACTGCAGACACTTACTGTGACTGGACCCAGTCACACTGCAGACACTTACTGTGACTGGACCTAGTCACACTGCAGACACTTACTGTGACTGGACCTAGTCACACTGCAGACACTTACTGTGACTGGACCCAGTCACACTGCAGACACTTACTGTGACTGGACCCAGTCACACTGCAGACACTTACTGTGACTGGACCCAGTCACACTGTAGACACTTACTGTGACTGGACCTAGTCACACTGTAGACACTTACTGTGACTGGACCTAGTCACACTGTAGACACTTACTGTGACTGGACCCAGTCACACTGCAGACACTTACTGTGACTGGACCTAGTCACACTGCAGACACTTACTGTGACTGGACCTAGTCACACTGCAGACACTTACTGTGACTGGACCCAGTCACACTGCAGACACTTACTGTGACTGGACCTAGTCACACTGCAGACACTTACTGTGACTGGACCCAGTCACACTGCAGACACTTACTGTGACTGGACCTAGTCACACTGCAGACACTTACTGTGACTGGACCTAGTCACACTGCAGACACTTACTGTGACTGGACCCAGTCACACTGCAGACACTTACTGTGACTGGCCCTAGTCACACTGCAGACACTTACTGTGACTGGACCTAGTCACACTGCAGACACTTACTGTGACTGGACCCAGTCACACTGCAGACACTTACTGTGACTGGACCCAGTCACACTGTAGACACTTACTCTGCCCAAGTACCCCGAAAGGACCACTTCATGAGACGGATGACATGCACAGAACAAATATGCTGCGAACACACACACACACACACACACACACACACACACACACACACACACACACACACACACACACACACACACACACACACACACACACACACACACACACACACACACACACACGGTAAAAATAGACATGCACATACACACACACACGTTGCGCAAAACACACAAACACACAAACGAGTGCATGCACACACACAAATGTGTGTGAACAATGTTGATCAATACTTTAAAACCATGTAAAGTCAAAGTTCAACATCATATCAAAATGAAAAGCAACAACATTTTACTTTATTTATTTCCATCTGTTATAGTGTGCAGGGTGTGACCTCACTGGATGATGTGTTTGGTTAATGGACGAAAGGCGATGGATCTCTTCTGGTTCCATTCTGACAGAGGAGGCTGGTGAGGGGAGGACTGCTCATAGTAATGGCTGGAACGGAAGGAATGTAATGGTATCAAATGCATGAAAACCATGAGCCTGTCCTCTGATTTTAAAGCGGCACCAGCCACCAGTGCACTCTGATAATTTTTCATTCAGTGTGACCGGTTCTTTAGTTGAAAAGAACATGACAGCTTCATGAAAGACTGAAAGACAGTATTAAAAAGGGAGAAATAAAAAAAAAAAAAAAATGTCTACGATCAACACTGTAAAACAAAAGGACAGCACAGGGCGGAAGGATGAAAAGGGACGGAAGGAGAGAGGGAGCGAGGGATGAATAGAGATAGACATGTCGCCTCAGGGCTCCACGGGGAGAGAGAGAGACAGAGGTGTAAGGTCGTGATCGGACTCTCAATCAAAGAGAATAAATGAAAAACGTGAAGAATTAATTCAACATCCAAACATGACTTGCAGTACATCATCATATGGTTGTGAGTGGGTATTATCATCAAATAACAGCCTTGGAAATTAATAGCGATCTGTAGCTTTTCTAACTATTCACCCAGCAGGCACATTATATTGACAATCTGGCAGTGTTTCAAACTCAAAGTAGACAGCCTTTGGCCCTAAACCCGTTTTACATCGTCACATCCAATTGTACCTTAAATGTCCCTTGTCCAATTGAGGGAGAGTGATGATCGGAGAGGCAACATCCTTAGTGGAAATGTTGAAGTTGAACAAAAAACAACCAACCTAAAGCTATTAATGTGCCTAGTAAGCTAATGTATCTAGACAGGTAGCTAGCTACAGTTACCCATTGCTAGCTAGCTAGTTTTATAGTTTTGTCATTTATTCCAATACACTTCAGAATTCCCCAAAAATATGTTTATGAATCTAGCTACGATTTATAGGCTCCTCACTACAAGACTAAGCCAATTTGCCAGTGCTAAAATCAATGTCATCTATATATATTTTTTAGCAAGCTAGCTTCATACTTTTTTTTGACATGCCAAAAATGCAGCCTTGTTCATTGCATTTTACAAGAGTTTGACATGTGTCTCCAGTTTGCATTGAATTGTGGGTCATATCAACCCAGCAAGTGACCACAGTTGTTCACTCGCTCCTTCAAGCTAAATTCGAGGGCCGAATTGGGCAACGTTTATGAATTGGACCTCAACATCAGATGACAATCAAACTGCATCTGGTTTCAACAGGGATTCCCTGAGTGAAAGTGGCTAGCGCAAAGGGCTGAGGAGGTAGAAATAACTTGTTTGGACTGCAGCCACAGATTATTTGAATACCAGAGAACAACCAGAAAGCTTCGAACAGTCAGTCAATTGGTGTCTTAATCTCGGTGGCAATCCAATTTTCCCCAGTGTGACCTCTAGAGCCCGCCCCTTCCAGCTGATGACCCTGAGAAACCAATGACCTTCCTTTGTCTGAAGCCGCAGCTAGGGAGACAGCTACCACGGAGCCGTTGAGACAGTTTGACATTATGTTACCTTTTATCCAAACCAAGCAAGCAACACCGCTGTGATGACAAATTCTCTTATCAAAACCAAGCTAGTAACATCGCTGTGATGACAGTCTATAATCAACACCAAGCTAGCAACATCGTTGTGATGACAAAGTCTCTTATCCAAATCAAGCTAGCAACATCGTTGTGATGACAAAGTCTGTTATCCAAATCAAGCTAGCAATATCACTGTAAAGCCAAACTCTCCTATCAAAACCAAGCTAGTAACATCGCTGTGATGACAAAGTCTCTTATCCAAATCAAGCTAGCAACATCACTGTAAAGACAAACTCTCTTATGCAAACCAAGCCATCACTGTGATGGCGCCGGAGAATGGCGCCGGAGAAGAAGGCTGATGTTTTACGTGTGCCCAACTGATTGTGTTTTTTGTTAGTTTATTTACTTTGTTTGTAACTTTTTTATTTTTTAACTTATTTTGTACATAATGTTGCCGCTACCGTCTCTTATGACCGAAAATAACTTCTGGACATCAGGACTGTGATTACTCACCTCGAAGTAGGCAGAATCCTTTTTTTCCTTTAACAAGTCTGACGAGCCCGACGTGAAGAATATACTGCTTCCTCGGGAACAGGCCCAGATCCCCGTGATTTGCGTGAAGTGGAGGTGGAGAAAAAGGGGCCAAAGGGCGGGCTGCCTTCTGAAAATTCGTAGGCGATCAAATAAACCTCCACAACCTTCCATTCTGCTAGCAAACGTGCAATCTTTGGAGAATAAAATCGATGACCTACGCAGAAGATTAAACTACCAACGGGACATTCAAAACTGGAATATCATGTGATTCACAGAGTCGTGGCTGAACGACGACATTATCAATATACAGCTGGCTGGTTATATGCTGTATCAGCAGGATAGAACAGCGGTGTCTGGTAAGACAAGGGGCGGCAGACTATGTATTTTTGTAAATGTCAGCTGGTGCACGATATCTAAGGAAGTCTCGAGCTATTGCCCGCCTGAGGTAGAGTTTGAAATGATAAGCTGTAGACCACACTACCTACCTAGAGAGTTTTCGTCTGTATTTTTCATAGCTGTTTACATACCACCACAGACTGAGGCTGGCACTAAGACAGCATTGAATGAGCTGTATTCCGCCATAAGCAAATAAGAAAACGCTCACCCAGAGGTGGCGCTCCTAATAGCAGGGTACATTAAAGCGGGGAAACTTAAATCTGTTTTGCTAAATTTCTAGAATCATGTTAAATGTGCAACCAAAGGGAAAAAACTCTGGACCATCTTTACTCCAAACATAGAGACACATACAAAGCTCTCCCTTGACCCTCCATTTGGCAAATCTGACCATAATTATATCCTCCTGATTCCTGCTTATAATCAAAAAATTAAAGCAGGAAGCAGCAGTGACTAGATCAGCCTTTCGTAAAGTGTCCAAAGTGTTTCCCAAAGTGGGGTTGCGGACCTGACGTGACAGAGTAAATGTATAATTATTTCATTAATTACAGGAATTGATTTGGTCAAGTGCAACTGCGGTCTCTGATCAGTTTGGCAGCTGCGCGAGTGGGAGAGGGAGATGCCGGTGTGCTTCGCGGTTTACCAGATCTTTTTTTTCAGGAGTTTTCTTGAAGATCGCTCAGCGACACACCCTGCAGCGCAGTCATTCAGCGACACACCCTGCAGCGCTGTCATTTCAGCGACACACCCTGCAGCGCTGTCATTCAGCGACACACCCTGCAGCGCTGTCATTTTAGCGACACACCCTGCAGCGCTGTCATTCAGCGACACACCCTGCAGCGCTGTCATTCAGCGACACACCCTGCAGCGCTGTCATTCAGCGACACACCCTGCAGCGCTGTCATTCAGCAGCAGATGATGCGCTGTCATTCAGCGACACACCCTGCAGCGCTGTCATTCAGCGACACACCCTGCAGCGCTGTCATTCAGCGACACACCCTGCAGCGCTGTCATTCAGCGACACACCCTGCAGCGCAGTCATTCAGCGACACACCCTGCAGCGCTGTCATTCAGCGACACACCCTGCAGCGCTGTCATTCAGCGACACACCCTGCAGCGCTGTCATTCAGCGACACACCCTGCAGCGCTGTCATTCAGCAGCAGATGATGCGCTGTCAGCCACTGACTTGTCATTCCCACTCGCCATCACTCACCGATGTCATCAAATCAAATCAAATCAAATTGTATTAGCCACATGAGCCGAATACAACAGGTGTAGACCTTACAGGGAAATGCTTACTTACGAGCCCCTAACCAATAATGCAGTTTCAAAAAATACAGATAAGAATAAAAGATAAAGGGCCTCCCGGGTGGCCCGCTGCATCGCAGCGCTAGCTGCGCCACCAGAGACTCTGGGTTCGCGCCCAGGCTCTGTCGCAGCTGGCCGCGACCGGGAGGTCCGTGGGGCGACGCACAATTGGCCTAGCGTCGTCCGGGTTAGGGAGGGTTTGGCCGGTAGGGATATCCTTGTCTCATCGCGCACCAGCGACTCCTGTGGCGGTCCGGGCGCAGTGCGCGCTAACCAAGGGAGCCGGGTGCACGGTGTTTCCTCCGACACATTGGTGCGGCTGGCTTCCGGGTTGGAGGCACGCTGTGTTAAGAAGCAGTGCGGCTTGGTTGGGTTGTGTTTCAGAGGACGCATGGCTTTCGACCTTCGTCTCTCCCGAGCCCGTACGGGAGTTGTTACTAACAATTGGATACCACGAAATTGGGGAGAAAAGAGGGGGGGAAAAAGGGGAAAAAAAGGAAAAAATAAGAATTAAAAAAATAAAATAAATAATTATAATTATAATTATAATAATAATAAATAAAACCTTAAAAGATAAATGTAACAAGTATTTAAAGAGCAGTAATGAAATGACAACAGCGAGACTATTTACAGGGGGGTATCGATACAGAGTCAATGTGCCGGGGCCCCGGTTATTTGAAGTAGTATGTACATGTAGGTAGAGTTATTAAAGTGACTATGCATAGATGACAACAGAGAGTAGCAGTGGTGTAAACGAGGGGGAGGGAGGCACTGCAAATAGTCTGGGTAGCAATTTGACTAGATGTTCAGGAGCCTTATGCCTTGGGGTAGAAGCTGTTTATTGCACTCCACATTGCCCTTTCCCACCTGGACAAAAGGAACACCTATGTGAGAATGCTAATCATTGACTACAGCTCAGCGGTCAACACCATAGTGCCCTCAAAGCTCATCAATAAGCTAAGGACCCTGGGACAAAACACCTTCCTCTGCAACTGGATCCTGGACTTCCTGACGGTCCGCCCCCAGGTGGTAAGGGTAGGGAACAAGACATCTGCAACGCTGATCCTCAACATGGGGGCCCCTCAGGGGTGCGTGCTCAGTCCCCTCCTGTACTCCATGTTCACCCACGACTGCGTGGCCAAGCACAACTCCAACACCATCATTAAGTTTGCCGACGACACAACGGTGGTAAGCCTAAACAACGACGAGACGGCCTATAGGGAGAAGGTCAGAGACCTGGCCGTGTGGTGCCAGGACAACAGTCTCTCCCTCAACGTGATCAAGACAAAGGAGATGATTGTGGACTACAGGAAAAAGAGGACCGAGCACGCCCCCATTCTCATCGACGGGGCTGTAGTGGAGCAGGTTGAGAGCTTCAAGTTCTTTGGTGTCCACGGCAAGCGGTACCAGAGCGCCAAGTCTAGGTCCAAGAGGCTTCTAAACAGCTTCTACCCCCAAGCCACAAGACTCCTGAACATCTAATGAAATGGCTACCCAGACTATTTGCATTGCCCCCCTCTTTTACACCGCTGCTACTCTCTTTTGTTATCATCTATTCATAGTCACTTTAATAACTCTACCTTCATATAGATATTACCTCAACTAACCGGTGCCCCCGCACATTGACACTGTACTCACATTGACACTGTACCGGTACCACTCTGTATATAGTCTCCATGTTGACTCTGTACCGTAATATCCTGTATATAGCCTCCACATTGACTCTGTACCGTAATACCCTGTATATAGCCTCCACATTGACTCTGTACCGTAATACCCTGTATATAGCCTCCACATTGACTCTGTACCGTAATACCCTGTATATAGTCTCCACATTGACTCTGTACCGTAATACCCTGTATATAGCCTCCACGTTGACTCTGTACCGTAATACCCTGTATATAGCCTCCACATTGACTCTGTACCGTAATACCCTGTATATAGTCTCCACATTGACTCTGTACCGTAATACCCTGTATATAGCCTCCACATTGACTCTGTACCGTAATACCCTGTATATAGCCTCCACATTGACTCTGTACTGTAATACCCTGTATATAGCCTCCACATTGACTATGTACCGTAATACCCTGTATATAGCCTCCACATTGACTCTGTACCGTAATACCCTGTTTATAGCCTCCACATTGACTCTGTACCGTAAACCCCTGTATATAGCCTCCACATTGACTCTGTACCGTAATACCCTGTATATAGCCTCCACATTGACTCTGACCCGTAATACCCTGTATATAGCCTCCACATTGACTCTGTACCGTAATACCCTGTATATAGTCTCCACATTGACTCTGTACCGTAATACCTTGTATATAGCCTCCACGTTGACTCTGTACCGTAATACCCTGTATATAGCCTCCACATTGACTCTGTACCGTAATACCCTGTATATAGTCTCCACATTGACTCTGTACCGTAATACCCTGTATATAGCCTCCACATTGACTCTGTACCGTAATACCCTGTATATAGCCTCCACATTGACTCTGTACCGTAATACCCTGTATATAGCCTCCACCTTGACTATGTACCGTAATACCCTGTATATAGCCTCCACATTGACTCTGTACCGTAATACCCTGTTTATAGCCTCCACATTGACTCTGTACCGTAATACCCTGTATATAGCCTCCACATTGACTCTGACCCGTAATACCCTGTATATAGCCTCCACGTTGACTCTGTACCGTAATACCCTGTATATAGCCTCCACATTGACTCTGTACCGTAATACCCTGTTATAGCCTCCACATTGACTCTGTACCGTAAACCCCTGTATATAGCCTCCACATTGACTCTGTACCGTAATACCCTGTATATAGCCTTGTTATTTTACTGCTGCTCTTTAATTACTTCTAACATTTATTTCTTCTTCTTATCCATATTTTTTTTAACTGTTATTGTTGTTTAGGGCCTCATAATTAAGCATTTTAATTCACTGTAAGTTCTATTAACATTTCTAACAGCATTTGATTTGATTTGATGACAAGGTCTCTTATTCAAACCAAGCTAGCAACATTTATTCATTCACTCACTGAATTACTCAGCTCTATGTTCTGTCATTCATTCATTCTACAGATCTCTACACATGCAGCATTCTCTCTGAAACATTAGGACAAAAGAGACCGTGCTGAATGATGGTTGAAACACAGCTGGAATAATCATTTCAGATGGTCCTTCTGGGCCTAATGATTATAATTACCAACTGAAGAGAGCACAGAGACCAGAGATACAATCAACACTGCTGCCTTCCCGCTGCCATCCAGGACAACTACATATATACACACACACACACACACACACACACACACACACACACACACACACACACACACACACACACACACACACACACACACACACACACACACACACGCACACACACACACACACACACACACACACACACACACACACACAGACACACACAGCGCTGAGCGCGACCATGGCGCACCAGAGGGTAAACAGAAAGAGAGAGGGTCAGGGTTTGGCAAACACACACACACACATACACACACACACACACACACACACACACAGACACACACACACACACACACACACACAGACACACACACACTTGCTTCATGTAGAGGTAAACAGCAGACAGAGAGTGGGGTTAGGTTACTGGACCAACAACAGCTGTCCAATTAGCTTTGTTTTGACACACTGAAACACCAACATGACAACCACATACACACACATACACACACACACACAGAGACAGACACACACACAGAGAGACAGACACACACACACACACAGCTCTGAGTGCGACCATGGAGCACCACCAGCGTAGGAGAGGGTAAATAGATGGAGAGAGGGACAGGGTTGGGCACACACACACACAGAGACACACACAGAGACACACACACACACACACACACACACACACACACACACACACACACACACACACACACACACACACACACACACACACACACACACACACACACACACACACACACACACACACACTTGCTTCATGTAGAGGTGGGTAAACATCTGACAGAGAGGGGGGCTGGATTCTTGGCCCAACACCAGCTGTTCAATTAGCTTTGTGATGCTCTTGAAACACAAACATGTCACACTGAGACACCCTGAAACACCAACATGCCACACTGAGACACCCTGAAACACCAACATGTCACACTGAGACACCCTGAAACACCAACATGCCACACTGAGACACCCTGAAACACCAACATGTCACACTGAGACACCCTGAAACACCAACATGTCACACTGAGACACCCTGAAACACCAACATGCCACACTGAGACACCCTGAAACACCAACATGTCACACTGAGACACCCTGAAACACCAACATGCCACACTGAGACACCCTGAACACATACATGTCACACTGAGACACCCTGAAACACCAACATGCCACACTGAGACACCCTGAAACACCAACATGCCACACTGAGACACCCTGAAACACCAACATGTCACACTGAGACACCCTGAAACACCAACATGTCACACTGAGACACCCTGAAACACCAACATGTCACACTGAGACACCCTGAAACACCAACATGTCACACTAGGACACCCTGAAACACCAACATGCCACACTGAGACACCCTGAAACACCAAAATGCCACACTGAGACACCCTGAAACACCAACATGTCACACTGAGACACCCTGAAACACCAACATGTCACACTGAGACACCCTGAAACACCAACATGCCACACTAGGACACCCTGAAACACCAACATGTCACACTGAGACACCCTGAAACACCAACATGCCACACTGAGACACCCTGAAACACCAACATGCCACACTGAGACACCCTGAAACACCAACATGTCACACTGAGACACCCTGAAACACCAACATGCCACACTGAGATACCCTGATACACCAACATGTCACACTGGGACACCCTGAAACACCAACATGCTGCACTGAGACACCCTGAAACACCAACATGCCGCACTAGGACACCCTGAAACACCAACATGTCACACTAGGACACCCTGAAACACCAACATGTCACACTAGGACACCCTGAAACACCAACATGCCACACTGAGACACCCTGAAACACCAACATGTCACACTGGGACACCCTGAAACATCAACATGCCGCACTGGGACACACTGAAACACTGACATGTCACACTGAGACACCCTGAAACACCAACATGCCACACTGAGACACCCTGAAACACCAACATGCCACACTGAGACATCCTGAAACACCAACATGCCACACTAGGACACCCTGAAACACCAACATGCCACACTAGGACACCCTGAAACACCAACATGCCACACTGAGACACCCTGAAACACCAACATGTCACACTGGGACACCCTGAAACACCAACATGCCGCACTGGGACACACTGAAACACTGACATGCCACACTAGGACACCCTGAAACACCAACATGCCACACTGAGACACCCTGAAACACCAACATGCTGCACGGTGTACTGCCCGCACGTCGGCCTTCATATCACTGTCTCTTTCTCTCCCGAGTGTCGAGTATTAGCGTCTGGTCCGGGTTGAGCAGTATGTCCTGTGCATCCGACTCGTTGAAGTAGAATTCTTCATCCAAATCGAGGTCACTGATGGCTGTTCTGATGCCCAGAAGCTCTTCTTGGTCATAGGAAATGATGGTGGAAACATTATATTCCAAAGAATGTAAGACCAGCACAAACCCCCCCCACAAAATAGCATAATTTAATTGGTCAGGAGTTCATGAATGCACTCCTCCTCGCCCATCAGCCATATTTGAGTAAATAGGCAAAAACAGACAGACACAGACAGACAGACAGACAGACAGACAGACAGACAGACAGACAGACAGACAGACAGACAGACAGACAGACAGACAGACAGACAGACAGACAGACAGACAGACAGACAGACAGACAGACAGACAGACAGACAGACAGACAGACAGACAAAAAAAAAAAAGCCAATTAATTCAGGTCTGTGGAGAATGCTGGTCGGCCGCGGTGGCTATTTTTATGTTCATCATCACAGGGCCCAGGCCGGTCGGGGAGTCAGCTCAGCTGCCTGACTGTAATAAAGAGGTTAGAGCAACATGGGAGCTGTGAATGGACCTCAACGCTGAAGGCACAATCATCACCAGAACTGAGTCCCAAACGGCACCCTATTGCCTTTATAGTGCACTACTGAGACTTACTTATTCCCTTTATAGTCACTACCAGAGACTTACGGGGCTTAGACCAATATGCTATGAGCCCTGGTCAAAAGTAGTGCACTATAAAGGGAATAGGGTGCCATTTGGGATACAATCCCTGTCCACAGCACTCTGAGCTCAGAGAGAATGAGACAGGCTCTCATCATTCCTCTCATTGGTTATATCCTCCTCCTTCTTTGCAGGTAGCCTAGCGGTTAGCACACTGGGGGCCAGTAACTGAAAAATCACTGGTTCGAAATACCCGAGTCGAATAAGTGAAAAAACTGTTGATGTGCCCTTGATCAAAGCACTTAACCCCTAATTTGCCGTACTACTATGGCTGACCCTCTAAAACATCTAATTTCACTGAACCTGTCTGGCGTGTCACAATAAAACATATATTATGTTTCTCAAACATGTTCTTCTTCTCAAACACAAAGAGATACACGTCTTGGTGGAGAACACTGAGGGTGCATCCCTATTGGCCCTGTTCAAAAGAAGTGCACTAGAAAGGGAATAGGGTACCATTTGGAATGCCTCCTGAATGAATCACACATTGGGCTGTAACCGCTATTTATACAAAAGTATGTGGACACCCCTTCAGATGAGTGGATTCGGCTATTTCAGCCATGTTGCTGACAGGTGTATACAAATAAGCACACAGCCATGCAATCTCCATAGACAAACATTGGCAGTAGAATGACCTTACTGAAGAGCTCAGTGACTTTCAACGTGGCACCGTCATAGGATTCTACCATTCCAACAAAAAAAGATAATCAAATGTCTGCCCTGCTAGAACTGTAAGTGCTGTTGTTGTGAAGTGGAAACATCTAGGAGCAACAACGGCTCAGCCGCAAAGTGGTAGGTCACACAAGCTCACAGAACGGGACCCGCCGAGTGCTGAAGAGTGTAGCGAGTAAAACTCGTCTGTCCTCGGTTGTAACACTCACTACCGAGTTCCAAACTGCCTCTGGAAGCATCATCAGCACAATAACTGTTCGTCTGGAGCTTCATGAAATGGGTTTCCATGGCCTAGCAGCCGCACACAAACCTAAGATCACCATGAGCAATGCCAAGCATCAGCCGGAGTGGTGTAAAGCTCACAGCCATTGGACTCTGGAGCAGTGGAAACGCGTTCTCTGGAGTGATGAATCCCGCTTCACCATCAGGTAGTCCAACTGATTAATCTGGGTTTGGCGGATGCCAGGAGAACGCTACCTGCCCGAATGCATAGTGTCAACTGTAAAGTTTGGTGGAGGAGGAATAATGGCCTGGGGCTGTTTTTTGTGGATCCGGCTAGTCCCCTTAGTTCAAGTGAAGGGAAATCTTAACGTTACAGCATACAATGACATTCTAGACAATTCTGTGCTTCCAACTTTGTTGCAACAGTTTGGGGAAGGCCCTTTCCTTTTTTCAGCATGACAATGCTCCCGTGCAAAAGCAAGGTTCATACAGAAATGGTTTGTCAAGATTGTTGTGGAAGAACTTGACTGGCCTGCACAGAGCCCTGACCTCAACCCAGTCAAACACCTTTGGGATGAATATGTCTATTTTTATTTAACTAGGCAAGTCAGTTATGAGTAATTTCTTATTTACAATGACTGCCAAACCCTAACGACGCTGGGCCAATTGTGCACCGCCATATGGGACTCCCAATCACATCCGGTTGTGATACAGCTTGGAATCGAACCAGGGTCTGTAGTGAGCCCTCTAGCACTGAAATTCAGTGCCTTAGAACGCTACGCCACTCGGGAGGCTAATGAAGAAGCATCTCGTAATTCCATCGTCCTCCAAGAGTCACTGGACATTAGGACATGTTTTTAAGTAGGACAGAGGAATTTATAACTGAATTTTTCCGACATAACATAGGTACAGCAAATACGCTTATTGTATGGGACACTTTTAAATGTGCCTTTAGAGGCCATGCAATTCAGCACTCATCTCTAAAACAAAAGCAATTTAGGTTAAAGGAGTACATACCAACAAAGGAAATAGAAGGTCTAACAGAACATATAACATTGTAATATATTATAATAATAAAGCAAACTGAATGGAATATGGGGAAAAATGCACCAAATTATTTTTTTTATCTTCAACATAGAAATGCTACCAAAATTAATTTACTGAAACTTGTCAACTATGATTCACCAAATTATATTTTGAAAGAGGAAGCAAATTACTTTAAACATATGTTTTCGTTTTAGTCTCTCCTCTAACCGAAGCTAATTGTATGGATTATTTTTCTATTAATAATGTAAAATTAACATCTGTACAGAAAGGCTCATGGAAGGCCAAATTACAGAGGAGGAACTTCTTGATGCAATTAAAGCCTTCAAGGCTGGGAAATCTCCAGGGCTGGATGGCATACCAGTTGACGTATACAAACCCTTTTTTGATATACTCAGAGGACCATTAAGAGCATTTTTTTAACCACTCCTATGTAAATGGTAGATTATCAGACACTCAACAAGAAGGTCTGATTTTCGTTATTACTGAAACAGGACACAAGTGGGAAATATAAAGATACAGTCCATTTAAAAAAATGGAGGCCCTTTACACTTCAGAGATGTGATGTAAAAATTCAAGCATAGTATAGTATTAGCATAGCATAGTATAGTATTGAGATAAACTTTTGTTATTAACCAAATACTTATTTTCCACCATAATTTGCAAATAAATTCATAAAAAATCCTACAATGTGATTTTCTGGATTTTTTATCTCATTTTGTCTGTCATAGTTGAAGTGTACCTATGATGAAAATTACAGGCCTCTCTCATCTTTTTAAGTGGGAGAACTTGCACAATTGGTGGCTGACTAAATACTTTTTTGCCCCACTGTATATATATGTACGTATATGTATGTATATGTATATGTATTTATATGTGTGTATATGTCACGGCCGTCGTAAGGAGCCGACCAAGGCGCAGCGTGGTAAGCGTACGTTCTTCTTTAATCTAAGGATGAACACTGAACAAAACTAACAAAATAACAAAACGAACCGTGAAGCTATACAAATGAGTGCTGACAGGCAACTACACATAGACAAGAACCCACAAATACCCAAGGGAAAATAGCTACCTAAATATGATCCCCAATCAGAGACAACGACAAACAGCTGCCTCTGATTGGGAACCATATCAGGCCACCATAGACATATATATACCTAGACCTACAAAACCACTAGAAATACAAAAACCCTAGACAAGACAAACTAGCATACCCACCCTAGTCACACCCTGACCTAACCAAAATAATAAAGAAAACATAGATAACTAAGGTCAGGGCGTGACAGTATATGTATTTATATGGATGTAGTGTATATATATTTACACACAGTACCAGTCAAAAGTTTGGACACACATAGTCATTCCAGGGTTTTTCTTTATTTTTACTATTTTCTACATTGTTGAATAATAGTGAAGACATATATATGCCAAAAAATACAATGGGCATTGGAAATGATGCAGACACGTACATTGATGGACGCTACAATCTATATGCGATATTAAACGCTCCCCCATAAAAATATAATAAACAAATATGAATTAAAGAGTGGCTGGACATTCTCTTCTTCTCTCTTCATTGTTGTGATAGACTAGGGTCATTTCCAGGTAGTGTCCATGTACCTCATTGTGATAGACTAGGGTTCTTTCCAAGTAGTGTCCATGTACCTCATTGTGATAGACTAGGGTTCTTTCCAGGTAGTGTCCATGTACCTCATTGTGATAGACTAGGGTTCTTTCCAAGTAGTGTCCATGTACCTCATTGTGATAGACTAGGGTTCTTTCCAGGTAGTGTCCATGTACCTCATTGTGATAGACTAGGGTTCTTTCCAGGTAGTGTCCATGTACCTCATTGTGATAGACTAGGGTTCTTTCCAGGTAGTGTCCATGTACCTCATTGTGATAGACTAGGGTTCTTTCCAAGTAGTGTCCATGTACCTCATTATGATAGACTAGAGTTCTTTCCAAGTAGTGTCCATGTACCTCATTATGATAGACTAGGGTTCTTTCCAGGTAGTGTCCATGTACCTCATTGTGATAGACTAGGGTTCTTTCCAGGTAGTGTCCATGTACCTCATTATGATAGACTAGGGTTCTTTCCAAGTAGTGTCCATGTACCTCATTATGATAGACTAGGGTTCTTTCCAAGTAGTGTCCATGTACCTCATTGTGATAGACTAGGGTTCTTTCCAAGTAGTGTCCATGTACCTCATTGTGATGGACACTACCTGGAAAGAACCCTAGTCTATCATAATGAGGTACATGGACACTACCTGGAAAGAACCCTAGTCTATCATAATGAGGTACATGGACACTACCTGGAAAGAACCCTAGTCTATGTACCTCATTATGATAGACTAGGGTTCTTTCCAGGTAGTGTCCATGTACCTCATTGTGATAGACTAGGGTTCTTTCCAGGTAGTGTCCATGTACCTCATTGTGATAGACTAGGGTTCTTTCCAGGTAGTGTCCATGTACCTCATTATGATAGACTAGGGTTCTTTCCAGGTAGTGTCCATGTACCTCATTGTGATAGACTAGGGTCATTTCCAGGTAGTGTCCATGTACCTCATTGTGATAGACTAGGGTCATTTCCAGGTAGTGTCCATGTACCTCATTGTGATAGACTAGGGTCATTTCCAGGTAGTGTCCATGTACCTCATTGTGATAGACTAGGGTTCTTTCCAGGTAGTGTCCATGTACCTCATTGTGATAGACTAGGGTCATTTCCAGGTAGTGTCCATGTACCTCATTGTGATAGACTAGGGTTCTTTCCAGGTAGTGTCCATGTACCTCATTGTGATAGACTAGGGTTCTTTCCAGGTAGTGTCCATGTACCTCATTGTGATAGACTAGGGTCATTTCCAGGTAGTGTCCATGTACCTCATTGTGATAGACTAGGGTTCTTTCCAAGTAGTGTCCATGTACCTCATTGTTGTGATAGACTAGGGTTCTTTCCAGGTAGTGTCCATGTACCTCATTGTGATAGACTAGGGTTCTTTCCAGGTAGTGTCCATGTACCTCATTGTGATAGACTAGGGTCATTTCCAGGTAGTGTCCATGTACCTCATTGTGATAGACTAGGGTTCTTTCCAGGTAGTGTCCATGTACCTCATTGTGATAGACTAGGGTTCTTTCCAGGTAGTGTCCATGTACCTCATTGTGATAGACTAGGGTCATTTCCAGGTAGTGTCCATGTACCTCATTGTGATAGACTAGGGTTCTTTCCAAGTAGTGTCCATGTACCTCATTGTGATAGACTAGGGTTCTTTCCAGGTAGTGTCCATGTACCTCATTGTGATAGACTAGGGTTCTTTCCAGGTAGTGTCCATGTACCTCATTGTGATAGACTAGGGTCATTTCCAGGTAGTGTCCATGTACCTCATTGTGATAGACTAGGGTCATTTCCAGGTAGTGTCCATGTACCTCATTGTTGGATATTGTCCTTTCTCTTCATTGTTATATGTACTCTCATATAAGCCTAGACATGTCCTCGGGAGGGGAACGCTGCAGAGCTGTTTAATAATAAATCACAACCACAAGAGGGTGAGAGACATCCTGTTTAATCTCCTGTCAATAGTCAGACACCAGGGTCCATATTCATAAATCATCTCAGAGTCTGATTGCTGTTCTAGGATCAGGGCCCACTTGTCTATATCATCTTATTCATTATTAACTAAATAGCTAAACTGATCCTAAATTAGTACCAAAACTGTCTGGACAATAGGATAGTTATACTCTCAGTAAGGAAGCATTTCACTGTTAGTTCTACGCCTGTTGTTTACAAAGCATTTTTGGACAGATACAATGTGATTTGATTTGACAATGTACAATACAAAGACTGCATGCATTCTGTATTCTACCTGGAGTCTGAAAAACCAATGATGCATCAATCTAAAAACAAGAAGAAGAGGCATAATAATAACAACATACATGAAAGGAGAGAGGCAGCAGTGAGGAGTGTAGTCGCTGGGTTTGTAGACTACACTACAGCACCTGGAACAAGCTGGGATACATACAAAATACATAATACCCTATTCCCTATATAGTGCACTACTTTTGACCAGAGGGTTATGGGCCTAGAGGCCAACAGTAGTGCACTATAAAAGGAATAGGGTGCCATTGAGGATGCATAAAGGCTTTTTCCAGGTGGTGTAATCTACTAGAGCACCTGCGTGATAAAAGCCTGTTTTAATATCTGCCATAAAGCCAGAGGCTGCCAATGATACGGTCCACTGAGCGTAGTCCATTATACAAATATTCAACAAGCATGTCTACTATCAGCCTGGATCTTTATTTTGCCACAGATATTTACAGTAAATAAGGATTATACACGCTGGGAAATAAATAAATAGAGAGAGGGCTGCATTGTACGGGGCTTTGAGGACTAGATGTAGTAACGTTATTTCTCCACTAGGTGGCAACACAGTTATAGGAGATTGGGATGAGTACACAGGAAATTTAGAGTAATGAAGAGAATAAGAAAAACACCATATGACCTTATTTGTTTTTATGAACATATACAATTTAATTTAGACATCTCTGTCTATGTATTATTTTATATATGGACTATAAACGTTTTATGCATATCTATAAACCTACTCATTATGTGTTGTTGGTTTGACATCATGCTAGAGCCGGGCACCACCATGGGAAGTGAGGTCACATTGTGTGAAGAGAGCAGACAGTGAACCAGAAGGGGGGGGGGGAAACCACAACGTCATCTGGCCAAAATAACCACATCTATCATATCTATTCCATCATTGATTTGATTTACCAGGTACCCCTTGACGTTTGACATTAACACAATGTAGATGATGTCTAACGTTAACCTAATGTAGAGACGACATTAAGCAGACATGATGAGGAGAATAAAGTGTACTTCTACTAGCCTACTGTTTGTTTTCTGGTGAAGAATCACAATGTTGTTGCTGTGTTGTAATACGTCAACAACAAGTTCGGGAACACGTTGAGCTATGAAGTGCTCCTGTGCTTTAGTGATTCCATTGCTTCATGGGCCATCGAAACGCTGCAGGAAGAGACACGGGAGACGTGCCGGCATCTTGGTGAGATTGACACAAAGAGAAGTTTGACCGGCTCTCCCCTCTGTTATATTGGCAAATGTCCAGTCACACTGAAAGGAGAGACTGGACAGGGACGGCAGGTAGCATAGTGGTTAGAGTGTAGGGACGGCAGGTAGCATAGTGGTTAGAGTGTAGGGACGGCAGGTAGCATAGTGGTTAGAGTGTAGGGACGGCAGGTAGCATAGTGGTTAGAGTGTAGGGCCGGCAGGTAGCCTAGTGGTTAGAGTGTAGGGACGGCAGGTAGCATAGTGGTTAGAGTGTAGGGACGGCAGGTAGCCTAGTGGTTAGAGCGTAGGGACGGCAGGTTGCCTAGTGGTTAGAGTGTAGGGCCGGCAGGTAGCCTAGTGGTTAGAGTGGAGGGGCGGCAGGTAGCCTAGTGGTTAGAGTGTAGGGGTGGCAGGTAGCATAGTGGTTAGAGCGTAGGGACGGCAGGTTGCCTAGTGGTTAGAGTGTAGGGGCGGCAGGTAGCATAGTGGTTAGAGCGTAGGGACGGCAGGTTGCCTAGTGGTTAGAGTGTAGGGGCGGCAGGTAGCATAGTGGTTAGAGTGTAGGGGCGGCAGGTAGCATAGTGGTTAGAGCGTAGGGCCGGCAGGTAGCCTAGTGGTTAGAGTGTAGGGGCGGCAGGTAGCCTAGTGGTTAGAGTGTAGGGGCGGCAGGTAGCCTAGTGGTTAGAGTGTAGGGGCGGCAGGTAGCCTAGTGGTTAGAGTGTAGGGACGGCAGGTAGCCTAGTGGTTAGAGTGTAGGGGCGGCAGGTAGCCTAGTGGTTAGAGTGTAGGGGCGGCAGGTAGCATAGTGGTTAGAGTGTAGGGACGGCAGGTAGCCTAGTGGTTAGAGTGTAGGGGCGGCAGGTAGCCTAGTGGTTAGAGTGTAGGGGCGGCAGGTAGCCTAGTGGTTAGAGTGTAGGGGCGGCAGGTAGCATAGTGGTTAGAGTGTAGGGCCGGCAGGTAGCCTAGTGGTTAGAGTGTAGGGACGGCAGGTAGTCTAGTGGTTAGAGTGTAGGGGCGGCAGGTAGCATAGTGGTTAGAGTGTAGGGGCGGCAGGTAGCCTAGTGGTTAGAGTGTAGGGGCGGCAGGTAGTCTAGTGGTTAGAGTGTAGGGGTGGCAGGTAGTCTAGTGGTTAGAGTGTAGGGGTGGCAGGTAGTCTAGTGGTTAGAGTGTAGGGGCGGCAGGTAGCCTAGTGGTTAGAGCGTAGGGGCGGCAGGTTGCCTAGTGGTTAGAGTGTAGGGCCGGCAGGTAGCCTAGTGGTTAGAGTGGAGGGGCGGCAGGTAGCCTAGTGGTTAGAGTGGAGGGGCGGCAGGTAGCCTAGTGGTTAGAGTGTAGGGGCGGCAGGTAGCCTAGTGGTTAGAGTGTAGGGGCGGCAGGTAGTCTAGTGGTTAGAGTGTAGGGGCGGCAGGTAGCCTAGTGGTTAGAGTGTAGGGGCGGCAGGTAGCCTAGTGGTTAGAGTGTAGGGCCGGCAGGTTGCCTAGTGGTTAGAGTGTAGAGGTGGCAGGTAGCCTAGTGGTTAGAGTGTAGGGACGGCAGGTTGCCTAGTGGTTAGAGCGTAGGGCCGGTAGGTAGCCTAGTGGTTAGAGTGTAGAGGTGGCAGGTAGCCTAGTGGTTAGAGTGTAGGGACGGCAGGTAGCCTAGTGGTTAGAGTGTAGGGACGGCAGGTAGCCTAGTGGTCAGAGTGGAGGGACGGCAGGTAGCCTAGTGGTTAGAGTGTAGGGACGGCAGGTAGCCTAGTGGTTAGAGTGTAGGGACGGCAGGTAGCCTAGTGGTTAGAGTGTAGGGGCGGCAGGTAGTCTAGTGGTTAGAGTGTAGGGGCGGCAGGTAGCCTAGTGGTTAGAGTGTAGGGACGGCAGGTAGTCTAGTGGTTAGAGTGTAGGGTCAGTAACGGAAAGGTTGCTAGTTAGAATCCTCTGAGCTGGCAAGGTAAAAATATGTCATTCTGCCCCTGAACAAGGTAGTTAAACCCACTGTTCCTAGGCTGTCATTGTAAATAAGAATTTGTACTTAACTGACTTGCCTAGTTAAAAAAAAAAAAATAGGAGATGTCTCTGATGGGAAATGTTTGAGAGTCTCCTATCAGAGAGACTTGAAAAGCTGCAGTTTAATATGCCTTGTAGAGACATGGCAGGAGGAGACCATGTATAGAGGGTTCTCATTTACAAGCTTGCAGAATGGTATGGCATGTTGGAGTGCATGATGTCATATCATTTTACTGTCAGCCATTGTTTCCATTAATGCTAGTTCAACCCCTCGAGGGCATCTTTGAGGGCATCTTTATGAAGCTTGTTGGCACTTGTTTAGTTTTTCCAAATAATCCTACAGAGGTCCACGCAGGCCCGACGTTTTGATTACTATAGCCTATCCTGAAAGAGAATATTCCAAGTTTTTTTTTTTATTAACCTCTAACAAGCCTCAACCCCGGATCCGGGATCACCCCCCACCCCCCCCCCACCCCCCCCCCCCACACTGATTAGCATCGCTAATTAAATAGTAGCATCTAAATATCATTAAATCACAAGTCCAAGACACCTAATGAAAGATACACATCTTGTGAATAAAGCCACCATTTCAGATTTTTAAAATGTTTTACAGGGAAGACACAATATGTAAATCTATTAGCTAAACACGTTAGCAAAAGACACCATTTTTCTTTGTCCACCATTTTTTCTCTCCACCAGTAGCTATCACCAATTCGGCTAAACTAAGATATTGATAGCCACTAACCAAGAAAAAAACTCATCAGATGACAGTCTGATAACATATTTATGGTATAGGATAGGTTTTGTTAGAAAAATGTGCATATTTCAGGTATAAATCATAGTTTGCCATTGCAGCCACCATCACAAATCTCACCAAAGCGACTAGAATTACTACAGAGAGCAACTTGTATTACCAATTTACTCATCATAAAACATTTCTTAAAAATACACAGCACATAGCAATGGAAAGACACAGATCTTGTGAATTCAGACAACATTTCAGATTTTCTAAGTGTTTTACGGCGAAAACACAATAAATCGTTATATTAGCATAACACATATGCAAACGTTACCCCAGCATGAATTCAAGCCAAAGAGAGTGATATCGTTATCATCGCCAAAATATATTAATTTTTTCACTAACCTTCTCAGAATTCTTCCGATGACACTCCTGTAACATCATATTACAACATACATATAGAGTTTGTTCGAAAATGTGCATATTTAGCCATAAAAAACCGTGGTTATACAATGAAAATAGTAGCAAAACAAGCCTGAAAATGTCGGTCGCCATCTTTGAGTGATCTAGTTTAATCAATAGCTAATCATATACTTGACTAAAAAATACAGGGTTGACAGGAATCGAAAGACAAATTAGTTCTTAATGCAATCGCTGATTTACATTTTTTAAATTATCCTTACTTTTCAATACAGGTTGCGCCAAGCGAAGCTATACAAAACAAAATGGCGGCATAAGCGTTTAACATTTTTCGACAGAAACACGATTTATCATCATAAATTGTTCTTACTGTGAGCTGTTCTTCCATCAGAATCTTGGGCAAAGAATCCTTTCTTGGGTCTAATCGTCTTTTGGTCGAAAGCTGTCCTCTTGCCATGTGGAAATGCCCACTAACGTTCGGCATGAACTGGAAACGTGCCCAGCGGTTCAAAGTGTCTCAGAAATAAATGCCTCAAAATCGCACTAAACGGATATAAATTGCTTAGGAAAAGTCAGGGACAAGTTGGGTTCAAGGTTTTTATTGAAATTAAATGATTGACGTCTACAGAACTCTTAGGTCTACAATTAAATGAATTCTTAAGTCTACAATTAAATGAATTCTTAGGTCTACAATTAAATGAATTCTTAGGTCTACAATTAAATGAATTCTTAGGTCTACAATAAAATGAATTCTTAGGTCTACAATTAAATGAATTCTTAGGTCTACAATTAAATGAATTCTTAGGTCTACAATTAAATGAATTCTTAGGTCTACAATAAAATGAATTCTTAGGTCTACAATTAAATGAATTCTTAGGTCTACAATTAAATGAACTCTTAGGTCTACAATTAAATTAATTCTTAGGTCTACAATTAAATGAACTCTTAGGTCTACAATTAAATGAACTCTTAGGTCTGTCATTCTGACTGACTGAACAAAGATCATCCCGTCTTCAGGGTCCTCAGGGTTTCGCCTGCTAAATAAGTTCTGTTATACTCACAGACATGATTCAAACAGTTTTAGAAACTTCAGAGTGTTTTCCACCCAGATCTACTAACAATATGCATATCTTATCTTCTGGGGATGAGTAGCTGGCAGTTGAATTTGGGTATGCTTTTCATCCAAACGTGAAAATGCTGCCCCCTATCCTAGAGAAGTTAACAGCCCTTCACTGACATAGAGGTAGGTTATTTAAAGAGTGCATGGTGGGTGGAGGAATTGACAGACAAATCTATGGATATAGCAACAGCCTAATTTCATCTGTCAAACAGGTAGTCCAACCAGGTAGGCCTACAGGGCAGAGTCAGAAAGGTTCAGAATGGCAGGCAGGCTCGGGGTCAGGGCAGGCAGAATGGTCAAAACCGTAAGAACTAGAAAACAGGGACTAGAGTGAACAGGAGTACGGGATAAAACACGCTGGTAGGCTTGACGAGACAGGACGAACTGGCAACAGACGAACAGAAAACACAGGTACAAATGCACATGGGATAATGGGGAAAATCACAAGACAGGTGAAACTATCTAGATTATTTTTATAGTGGAGATCAAGTTCATAGCTTCCTGGCTGGGCTGATGAGACAGTGGATTGCGCGCAGTCAGATGGAACAGAGTAAATAAGCATTTTAACGTCATAGATGTACTGGTAACTTGTAGAATAGACACTGGCTGGAATGCGTTTTTAACCAATCAGCATTCAGGATTAGACCCACACGTTGTAATAATCTATCGATCTAGAATCCTTTACTGTAATATAGAACGTTCCATATCTATCTATCTAGAGTCCTTTATTGTAATATAGAGCATTCCATATCTATATATCTAGAGTCCTTTACTGTAATATAGAACGTTCCATATCTATATATCTAGAGTCCTTTATTGTAATATAGAACGTTCCATATCTATATATCTAGAGTCCTTTATTGTAATATAGAACGTTCCATATCTATATATCAAGAGTCCTTTATTGTAATATAGAACGTACCATATCTATCTATCTAGAGTCCTTTATTGTAATATAGAACGTTCCATATCTATATATCTAGAGTCCTTTATTGTAATATAGAACGTTCCATATCTATCTATGAAGAGCCCTTTATTGTAATATAGAACGTTCCATATCTATCCATCTAGAGTCCTTTACTGTAATATAGAACGTTCCATATCTATCCATCTAGAGTCCTTTATTGTAATATAGAACGTTCCATATCTATCTATCTAGAGTCCTTTATTGTAATATAGAACGTTCAATATCTATCTATCTAGAGTCCTTTACTGTAATATAGAACGTTCCATATCTATCCATCTAGAGTCCTTTATTGTAATATAGAACGTTCCATATCTATCTATCTAGAGTCCTTTATTGTAATAGAGAACGTTCCATATCTATCCATCTAGAGTCCTTTATTGTAATATAGAACGTTCCATATGTATATATCTAGAGTCCTTTATTGTAATAGAGAACGTTCCATATCTATCTATCTAGAGTCCTTTATTGTACAATGTTCCATATCTATCTATCTAGAGTCCTTTACTGTAATATAGAACGTTCCATATCTATCTATCTAGAGTCCTTTATTGTAATATAGAACGTTCCATATCTATCTATCTAGAGTCCTTTATTGTAATATAGAATGTTCCATATCTAT
>NC_052311.1:2718934-2873934 GCF_016432855.1 Salvelinus namaycush
ACTGGATTTGATTCCTTTAAAACATACTAAAGGATCTGTTGACTAAAATAATGTATAATTGTTTAACGATTCTTCATTGAATCATTGACTGTATATTTGAACCAATCAGTTTTCTCTAAACTTGATTGATGTTTTAATGACGTGTTAAATGAACCGTCGAGGGATCTTTTGAATGGAGGAGACTACAATCGGATTGTCTTATCGTTCACTGAGTCAGTGAAAGTGAGGTGCGCTATTGGGTAGGGAGAGAGCGCAGTGGAGACGAACGGGGAGGTCCAGTCCTGAGTGAATAATGTGTTCTCCAAGAGGCATCATTCCCAAGTTTGGTGAGAATGATCGATCCTTCAGCAGAATCTCATCGAAACACTTTACTTGAGCTGTAGTCCATTACAAGATAAAAAAGTGAATCAACCAAAGGATAGGCGCGCTGCAGTTTATCCAGAATAGGTGCCCAAATTGTGCCGCTAGAAATTTGGATAGAAGCTAGTACAGTATGCCTTGTCGGCTTGACAGTGTTAGTGCTTATCTATAGCCTAATACTGATCCGCGCGTTATCAATTACGACCAAGGGCGGCAAATATCGGAAGATCTAAAGATGATTATGAATAGCTCGGACATATTTTGTAATTACAAAGAAGTAAGTAACTTCGCCAACAACTCGTCATGTGTGAACAAGACTCAGTCCTCACCCAGCTTCATCGACCTGGCGACTTTTATGCACATATTCCCGTCCATATACGGCATCCTGTGTACAATAGGAGTGATCGCCAACGGTTTGGTGATATACGCAGTGGCGACATGCAAGAAAAAGATTGTCTCGGACATCTACGTGCTGAACTTGGCCATCGCAGATATGCTCTTCTTGCTGGTGATGCCCTTCAACATTCACCAGCTGGTCCGAGACAGACAGTGGGTGTTCGGGGACTTCATGTGCAAAGCTGTCGTGGTGGTGGATGTTAGCAACCAGTTCACTACCGTGGGGATTGTAACGGTGCTATGTATTGACAGGTAAGTCTCCATCTCTCCAAATTCAATAGGTGTCAGTTTGATCATGACAAAGAGAGGTGTCGAATATAGCATCAATTAGGTCTCCCTCCTCTATTACATTTATGTATTCAGGTAGATATAACGTGGTGTAGGATATGATTATAACGTAAGTTAGAACCTATACGTTATTAAGAAGAACACATTACTGTTATGCAGCCGTTTATTATATGACCCTGGCCAATGGTCAAGAGCAGAGATCTAGTGAGCGGATGGTCGGGACCGGAGCATTATTACAAATGAATTTGTAGATTGCAGATTGACCGCAAGAAGTGCAAACAGATATACATTTTGACTAAAACATAATCATTTTCAAATCTACAGTACCAGTCAAAAGTGTGGACACACCTACTCATTCCAGAGTTTTTCTCTATTTTTTACTATTTTCTACATTGTAGAATAATAGTGAAGACGTCAAAACTATAAAATAACACATATGGAATCATGTAGTAACCAAAAAAGTGTTTGACAAATCAAAATATATTTTAAATTTGAGATTCTTCAAAGTAGCCACCCTTTGCAAAAAGAAAGGAGGACCAGGGCACTTTTCATATAGTTAAATAAAATGCCTTTAATTGTGTTCAAAGTTGTAAAAAGTAACCACCCTTTGCCTTGATGGCAGCTTTGCACACTCTTGAAATTGTCTTAACCAGCTTCACAAGGAATGCTTTTCCAACCGACTTGAAGGAGTTCCCACATATGCTGAGCACTTGTTTGTTGCTTTTCCCAAACCATCTCAATTGGGTTGAGGCCGGGTGATTGTGGAGGCCAGGACATCTGATGCAGCACTCCATCACTCTCCTTGGTCAAATAGCCCTTACACAGCCTGGTGGAGTGTTTTCGGTGTAGTAACCAAAAAAGTGTTAAACAAATCAAAATAAATTGCATTTTTTTGATTTTCTCAACCAGCTTCATGAGGTAGTCACCTGGAATGCATTTCATTTCACAGGTGTGCCTTGTTTAAAGTTAATTTGTTGAATTTCTTTCCTTGCGTTTGAGCCAATCAGGTTGGGGTGCTATACAGAAGATAGCCCTATTTGGTAAAAGACCAAGTCCATATTATGTCAATAACAGCTAAAATCTAATCAAAGAGAAACGACAGTCCACCATTACTTTAAGACTTGAAGGTCAGTCAATGTGGAACATTTCAAGAACCTTGAATGTTTCTTCAAGTGCAGTCGCAAAAACCATCAAGCATTATGTTATGATGAAACTAGCTCTCATGAGGACCGCCACAGGAAAAGAAGACCCAGAGTTACCTCTGCTACAGAGGATAAGTTCATTAGAGTTTTAACTGCACCTCAGATTGCAGTCCAAATAAATGCTTCACAGAGTTCAAGTAACAGACACATCTCAACATGTTCAGAGGAGACTGCATGAATCAGGCCTTTATGATCGAATTGATGCAAAGAAACCACTGATGGTGTTGGTATGCTTTGCTGCTGACACTGTCCGTGATTTATATAGAATTCAAGGTGCACTTTACCAGCATGGCTACCACAGCATTGTGCAGCGATACACCATCCCATCTGGTTTGGGCTTAGTGGGACTATCATTTGATTTTCAACAGGACAATGACCCAACACACCTCCAGGCTGTGTAAGGGCTATTTGACCAAGAAGGAGAGTTGATGGAGTTCTGTGTCAGATGACCTGGCAATCCACAATCACACAACCTCAACACAATTGAGAGGGTTTGTCATGAGTTGGACAGCAGAGTGAAGGAAAAGCAGCCAACAAGTGCTCAGCATGTCTGATTACTCCTTCAAGTCTGTTGGAAAAGCATTCCTCATGAAGCTGGTTGAGAGAATGCCAAGAGTGTGCAAAGCTGTCATCGAGGCAAAGGGTGGTTACATTGAAGAATCTAAAATCTAAAATATATTTTGATTTGTTTAAAACGTATTTGGTTACTACATGATTCCATGTGTTATTTCACTATTATTCTAAATTCAGCAAAAAAAGAAATGTCCCTTTTTCAGGACCCTGTCTTTCAAAGATAATTCGTAAAAATCCAAAAAACTTCACAGATCTTTTTTGTAAAGGGTTTAAACACTGTTTCCCATGCTTGTTCAATGAACCATAAACAATTCATGAACATGCACCTTTGGAACGGTCGTTAAGACACTAACAGTTTACAGACGGAAGGCAATTAAGGTCCCAGTTATGAAAACTTAGGACACTAAAGAGGCCTTTCTACTGACTCTGAGAAACACCAAAAGAAAGATGCCCAGGGTCCCTGCTCATCTGCGTGAACGTGCCTTAGGCATGCTGCAAGGAGGCATGAGGACTGCAGATGTGGCCAGGGCAATAAATTGCAATGTCCGTACTGTGAGACACCCAAGACAGCGCTACAGGGAGACAAGACGGACAGCTGATTGTCCTCGCAGTGGAAGACCACGTGTAGCAACACCGGCAACAGATCGGTACATCCGAACATCACAACTGCGGGACAGGTACAGGATGGCAACAACAACTGCCCGATTTACACCAGGAACGCACAATCCCTCCATCAGCGCTCAGACTGTCCGCAATAGGCTGAGAGAGGCTGGACTGTGTGCTTGTAGGCCTGTTGTAAGGCAGGTCCTCACCAGACATCACCGGCAACAACATGGTCTATAGGCAAAAACCCACCGTCGCTGGACAAGACAGGACTGGCAAAAAGTGCTCTTCACTGACGACATCTCTACAGTAATATCTCTATGGTCATGTAGACATCTCTACAGTAATATCTCTATGGTCATGTAGACATCTCTACAGTAATATCTCTATGGTCCATATGTAGACATCTCTACAGTAATATCTCTATGGTCCATATGTAGACATCTCTACAGTAATATCTCTATGGTCCATATGAAGACATCTCTACAGTAATATCTCTATGGTCATGAAGACATCTCTACAGTAATATCTCTATAGTCATGAAGACATCTCTACAGTAATATCTCTATGGTACATATGAAGACATCTCTACAGTAATATCTCTATGGTACATATGAAGACATCTCTACAGTAATATCTCTAAGGTCCTGTAGACATCTCTACAGTAATATCTCTATGGTCATGTAGACATCTCTACAGTAATATCTCTAAGGTCCTGTAGACATCTCTACAGTATTATCTCTATGGTACATATGAAGACATCTCTACAGTAATATCTCTATGGTCCTGTAGACATCTCTACAGTAATATCTCTATGGTACATATGAAGACATCTCTACAGTAATATCTCTAAGGTCCTGTAGACATCTCTACAGTAATATCTCTATGGTACATATGAAGACATCTCTACAGTAAAATCTCTATGGTCATGAAGACATCTCTACAGTAATATCTCTATGGTCATGTAGACATCTCTACAGTAATATCTCTATGGTCCATATGTAGACATCTCTACAGTATTATCTCTATGGTCATATGTAGACATCTCTACAGTATTATCTCTATGGTCATATGTAGACATCTCTACAGTATTATCTCTATGGTCATATGTAGACATCTCTACAGTATTATCTCTATGGTCCATATGTAGACATCTCTACAGTAATATCGCTATGGTCATCCCTCCATCCCTTGACCTGCCTTGGATGTATTCAGTATCATGAAAGATATAACTAGTGCAGAGCAAATTCTTCCTCTTTAATTCTCTGATATCAGAGAATGGCTGTAGGGTTATGTTCCTTCGTTCATAGACATATGACACACGCTGGTTAAGTCCAGCAGCATAGTACAGCAGATGGCTGTAGACTTAACTTTAATTTGATTTAACATCAGCAGTAAAAAACTGTTTTCAACAATCTGTATCTCTGATCGTTTATTTTAGGATTCAATGCACGCCAAATGTACCCTTTTTTTTTCAAATGTAGTGCACAACCTTAGGGTGCTATTCGGGACGTAACCGTGGTTGACTTCGTGTTGTACATCAAGCAGTACGCCAGTCATCAGTCTAACTATATTTACGTATTCATGACAGCTTATATGTGACTTTTTTCAGCTCCCAGCTCAATTAATCCTAAAATGTTATTATATTATAATAGTATACGGTATGCCACTTTGCAAATGTTTTCATCCAAAAGCCACCTATAGTACAGTGAGTGCATTCATTCATTTAGTATGTGATCCTTGAAGGAATTCAACCCATGACCTTGGGCATATGCCAGTGCCATGGTGGGCATCCCAAATGGCACCCTATTCCCTTAATAGTGCACTACTTCTGACCAGGGCCCATAGGGGGTAGTGCACTACTTCTGACCAGGGCCCATAGGGGGTAGTGCACTACTTCTGACCAGGGCCCATAGGGGGTAGTGCACTACTTCTGACCAGGGCCCATAGGGGCTAATGCACTACTTCTGACCAGGGCCCATAGGGGGTAGTGCACTACTTCTGACCAGGGCCCATAGGGGGTAGTGCACTACTTCTGACCAGGGCCCATAGGGGGTAGTGCACTACTTCTGACCAGGGCCCATAGGGGGTAGTGCACTACTTCTGACCAGGGCCCATAGGGGGTAGTGCACTACTTCTGACCAGGGCCCATAGGGGGTAGTGCACTACTTCTGACCAGGGCCCACCGTGCACTACTTCTGACCAGGGCCCACCGTGCACTACTTCTGACCAGGGCCCACCGTACACTACTTCTGACCAGGGCCCACCGTGTACTACTTCTGACCAGGGCCCACCGTACACTACTTCTGACCAGGGCCCACCGTGCACTACTTCTGACCAGGGCCCACCGGGGGTAGTGCACTACTTCTGACCAGGGCCCATAGGGGGTAGTGCACTACTTCTGACCAGGGCCCATAGGGGGTAGTGCACTACTTCTGACCAGGGCCCATAGGGGGTAGTGCACTACTTCTGACCAGGGCCCATAGGGGTAGTGCACTACTTCTGACCAGGGCCCATAGGGGGTAGTGCACTACTTCTGACCAGGGCCCATAGGGGGTAGTGCACTACTTCTGACCAGGGCCCATAGGGGGTAGTGCACTACTTCTGACCAGGGCCCATAGGGGCTAGTGCACTACTTCTGACCAGGGCCCATAGGGGGTAGTGCACTACTTCTGACCAGGGCCCATAGGGGGTAGTGCACTACTTCTGACCAGGGCCCATAGGGGGTAGTGCACTACTTCTGACCAGGGCCCATAGGGGCTAGTGCACTACTTCTGACCAGGGCCCATAGGGGGTAGTGCACTACTTCTGACCAGGGCCCATAGGGGGTAGTGCACTACTTCTGACCAGGGCCCATAGGGGCTAGTGCACTACTTCTGACCAGGGCCCATAGGGGCTAGTGCACTACTTCTGACCAGGGCCCATAGGGGGTAGTGCACTACTTCTGACCAGGGCCCATAGGGGGTAGTGCACTACTTCTGACCAGGGCCCATAGGGGGTAGTGCACTACTTCTGACCAGGGCCCATAGGGGGTAGTGCACTACTTCTGACCAGGGCCCATAGGGGGTAGTGCACTACTTCTGACCAGGGCCCATAGGGGCTAGTGCACTACTTCTGACCAGGGCCCATAGGGGGTAGTGCACTACTTCTGACCAGGGCCCATAGGGGGTAGTGCACTACTTCTGACCAGGGCCCATAGGGGGTAGTGCACTACTTCTGACCAGGGCCCATAGGGGGTAGTGCACTACTTCTGACCAGGGCCCATACTGCCCTACCAAGCAACAAATAAAGGCAGTATCTGCTCATAGTGTGGAACTGAGATTTTTTATTATTATTTACCTTGGATACACAGTAACTTTATGTAGGTACTGCTAACATGACCCCCATTTTCTCCAAAACACAATACAATAAAGGCAGGATACTTGTCCACATGATTAAGTATGTATATTAATGTAGCAAAAATTATTTTTGACCAAATGAGCAGTTACTACCTCTTTTTTCTTGATAGGGCAGTATAGGACTCTGTTGAAAAATGCACTATATATAGAATAAGATAATAAATAATAAGAAGCTTTTAGGATGAAGCCAACTGATTCCCTCATCACATTATTAGATTTATTTAATGTAACATCATGATTAGAGTTCTGACTGCTCCCAGGGGAAATACTGTATGAATAGGCTATATTAATATATTATATATTCAAACACAAAACGTTTTATTCCAAGTTAACTAATTACTGTTTGCTTTTCTTGGGATTTTTTTTTATTTTTTTTTTATTTCACCTTTATTTAACCAGGTAGGCAAGTTGAGAACAAGTTCTCATTTACAATTGCGACCTGGCCAAGAATAAAGCAAAGCAGTTCGACACATACAAACAACACAGAGTTACACATGGAGTAAAATAAACATACAGTCAATAATATAGTAGAAAAATAAGTCTATATACAATGTGAGCAAGTGAGGTGAGATAAGGGAGGTAAAGGCAAAAAAAAGGCCATGGTGGCGAAGTAAATACAATATAGCAAGTAAAGCACTGGAATGGTAGATTTGCAGTGGAAGAATGTGCAAAGTAGAAATAGAAATAATGGGATGACAAATACCGGTAGACAAATATTATTTAGTTATGGTGTTTTTTCTGTCTGTGTATTCACATGACATACACATGACATACACATGACATACACATGCCTCTGTCTGGACTAGACTGGACTGGGTAAAAAGTGATGGTTGTTACTGAAGAAAAAACTAAATAATCCTCACAGTGGAGTCTCCTGAATGACCCGTGTAGAGATATTTGTGCTATTTTGGGGAACACGGTTTCTGTCTCCATCCCCTCTACTCTGGACGTTCACATTCATGGAGCGGCAGTACTCGGACTTGTTTTGACTGATTCAACATCTCTGTTCTGTTGGTACACGTTCAGACATCGCAGACACATCGTGTTAAGATTGGAACATCACATTATCACACTGGGTTTCAATGAACACTATGGCAAATACCAAATTAAATCTCACTCAGTATCACATTGTGCATAAACACACGCGCGCACACACGCACGCGTGCACGCACGCACGCGCACACGCACACACACACACACACACACACACACACACACACACACACACACACACACACACACACACACACACGCACATACACATGAACTCAAGTACATCTACTGTATCTCTTCACAACACACTCACATCCCTGAATACAATAATCTGTTTTCTATAATCTGTTTCCCTTTACAACAATAATCTGTTTTCCTAACCTTAGCAGGTTAGGTGAAATGGGTTAAGGTTAGAATAAGGGGAAGGGTGGCCTCCCGAGTGGCGCAGCGGTCTAAGGCACTGAATCGCAGTGCTATAGGCGTCACTACCGATCCAGGTTCAATCCCGGGCTGTGACGCAGCCGGCCGTGACCGGGAGACCCATGAGGTGGTGCACAATTGTCCCAGTGTCGTCCGGGTTAGGGGAGGGTTTGGCTGGTTGTGATGTCCTTGTTCCATCACACTCTTGCGATTCCTTGTGGCGGGCCGGGTCCATGAACGCTGACTTCGGGCGAAAGCTGTACACATTAGTGCGGCTGGCTTCCGGGTTAAGCGGGCAGTGTGTCAAGAAGCAGTGTGGCTAGGTGGGGTCGTGTTTCGGATGACGCATGGTTCTCGAGCTCCGCCTCTCCTGAGTCCGTACAGGAGTTGCAGCGATGGGACAAGACTGTATCTACCAATTGGATGTCATGAAATTGGGGGGGAAAAGTACCAAACTAAAAATGCTACAGTTGTCCCTGACGTGTCTCGAACATGCTAGATGGTCATAGTGTACACCCACCCGTCCTCCCCAACCAACCTCCCTATTGTCCTTTACTTGTCCTACTGTCTACAGTAACTATTAGTTCAAACCATACGTCTGGGAGGTGCTCAGAAATTTATGTTTTGTATGGATGTAAATGTTTCCCCTTAAACCACTCAAATGTAACTTTAACAGTATGCACGTTTCCTTCAAGAATTTCCCTGTATTTAGCGCCATCCATCAGTCCAATTCTGACCAGTTTCAAAGTCCCTGCCGATAAAAAACATGGTGTTCTCGGGGTGATGAGAGGTGTTGGGTTTGCGCCAGACAGAGCATATTCCTTGATGGCCAAAAAGCTCAATTTTAGTCTCATCTGACCAGAGTACCTTCTTCCATATGCTTGGGGAGTCTCTCACATGCCTTTTGGTTAACACCAAACGTGTTTGCTTATTCTTTTCTTTAATCAATGGCTTTTCCTTCTGGCCACTCTCCGTAAAGCCCAGCTCTGTGGTGTGTACGGCTTAAAGTGGTCCTATGGACAGATACTCCAATCTCCGCTGTGGAGCTTTGCAGCTCCTTCAGGTTTATCTTTGGTTTCTTTGTTGCCTCTCTGATTAATGCCCTCCTTGTCTGGTCCGTGAGTTTTGGTGGGCGGCCCTCTCTTGGCAGGTTTGTTATGTTGCCATATTCTTTCCATTTTTTTTAATAATGGATTTAATGGTGATCCGTGGGATGTTCAAAGTTTCAGATATTTTTTATAACCCAACCCTGATCTGTACATCTCCACAACTTTGTCCCTGACCTGTTTTTAGAGCTCCTTGGGCTTCATGGTGCCGCTTGCTTGGTGATGCCCCTTTGCTTAGTGGTGTTGCAGACTCTGGGGCCTTTCAGAACAGGTGTATATATACTGAGATCATGTGACAGATCATATGACACTTAGATTGTACACAGGTGGACTTTATTTAACTAATTATGTGACTTCTGAAGGTAATTGGTTGCACCAGATCTTATTTAGGGGTTTCACAGCAAAGAGGGTGAATACATATACACGCACCACTTTTCTGTTTTTTCTTTTTTATAATTTTTTGAAACAAGTTATTTTTTACATTTCACTACCAATTTGGACTATTTTGTGTATGTCCATTCCATGAAATCCAAATAAAAATCCATTTAAATTACAGGTTGTAATGCAACAAAATAGGAAAAACGCCAAGGGGGATGAATACTTTTGCAAGGCACTGTAATGCATTACTTTTGGGTCAAAGTAGCGCACTGTGTAAGCAATGGGCTCTGGTCAAAATTAGTGCACTATATAGGGAACGGGGTGCAATTGGGGCACAATCTAGGTCCATAACCTAACCCCTGACCTCTAACCCCTGGTCCCTAACTGATGTGTCTCTTTGTTTCTAGATACATTGCCATCGTCCACCCCTCCTCAGAGAAGCGGACCATCCAGTGGACCATCATCATCAACATCCTGGTGTGGGTCGGCAGCTTCCTGATGACCGTGCCCGTCATGATCTACGCCATGGTGGTGAGGAAGAGCGACTTGGAGATATGCATGATGTTCCTGGACGGTCCTGAGGACATGTACTGGTACACTCTCTACCAGTCCATCCTGGGCTTCATCTTCCCTCTCATCATCATCTCCACCTTCTACTCCCTCACCCTCTACCACGTCTTCAGATCCATCCGCCGAGTCAAGCGTAAACAGTCTGTCTGGGCGAAGCGCGCCACCAAGACCGTGGTGATGGTCATTGCGCTCTTCCTGGTGTGCTGGAGCCCGTATCACGTGATCCAGGTGATTAACTTGAGCAACAACAGGCCGACCAACACCTTTGTGTATGTCTACAACATCACGATCTGTCTGAGTTACTCCCACAGCTGCATTAACCCTCTGATGCTGCTCATCTTCGCTCAGAACTACCGCGAGCGTCTCTGCCACAGGAAGGACTTGAGGAGTTCGCAGCAGAACTCCTCCAAGACCACTGTAATCAAGGCAGACGGCTCCAGCGTGTCCACCGACCCAAACTACCGCTGCACAGTCATCTTATAGTACAGATATTGCCACTCATATACTGTTTGTGTGAATAGGCTGACGGTTGGTCCCAATAAGACTACCACAAGTCAACTGTTTTCGTTCTGCTATCTTCGACGAACTTTAGCGTTTATGAATTACTGAAGTTAAAGTAGCTGAACTACACTGTTATCTTTCCAGGGGACAGAAGTGTTAGTGGATGAATGGATTTACCCATCTGACTAACTGCTCCACCATCACTAAGAATCATTGTTCTGATCCAAATGTTTGCTCAATCGTTATCTAAGGACAGCCTCTCTCTCTCTCCCTCTCTCTCCCCTCGCTCCCTCTCTCCCCCTCGCTCCCTCTCTCTCTCCCCCTCTCTCCCCTCTCTCCCCCTCTCTCCCCTCTCTCCCCCTCGCTCTCTCTCTCTCTCTCTCCCCCTCTCCCTCTCTCTCCCCCCTCTCCCTCTCTCCCCTCTCTCCCTCTCTCTCGCTCTCTCCCCCTTTCTCCCCTCTCTCTCTCCCCCTCTCTACCTCTCTCCCTCTCCCCCTTTCTCCCTCTCTCTCCCCCTTTCTTTCCCCCTCTCTCTCTCCCTTTCTCTCTCTCTCTCCCTCTCCCTTTCTCCCTCCCCCTCTCTCTCTCTCTGACACGCACCCAGGGATGGAATTTAAGGGTTGTTTTACTAGCCCGGTCTGAAAATACTAGCCTCAGGCTACTGGACTAGCATAATGTCCATCCCTGCACACCCTTAATGACCACCACTCCCCACATGAAAAAATATATTATACTATGGTATAAATACTGTAGTATTCACTTTACTGTAGTAAGTCCGCAAAAACACTACAGTGAATACTGTGGTATTTGCTGTAGTATACTGTAGTGTTTACAGTTAACTCATGTATGAATACTGTAGTAAAACAACTGTAGTATATACTATAGTAATTAATGTAGTGTTTTTGCAGATTGTAGTATACTGTTGTCATTGTAGGAGGGAGCAGACAGACAGTTCCACAGGGTGTTTGGAATTTAACCAGGAAAGTCAGTTAAGAAGAAATTCTTTATTTACAATGACGGGCTACCACGGCCAAACCCGGACGACGCTGGGCCAATTCGCGCGCCGCCCTATGCGACTCCCAATCACAGCCAGTTGTGATACAGCCTGGAATTGAACCAGGGACTGCAGCGACGCCTCTACTACTGAGATGCAGTGCCTTAGACTGCTGCGTCACCCAGGAGCCCTCTCAGTTGACTGCCTCACACCAGGGAGACTGCAGTAGTCTCGATAGTCACACTGATCAAACAAGTCCGTGTGATTTCTTTCTCTAGTCGTTGTTTTTTTTATTTGTCGTTGGATGTCCTCACATTGCTACAATATAAAATGTGTTATTTATTTTATTTTTGTTGTTATTGGCTAAGAACCATCGGGACTCTTGTTAAAAGTGAGGAGATGGAAGATGAATTGATGAGAACTGGAGTATAATTTTGTATTGATTTGAGACCATATACATTTTAAAGAGGAAATAGCGGTAGAAGTAAACAATGAAGTATATTGAATGAATATAGCACTTGTAGGACGACATATTATGAAGAACTGTCCTATACACACTATTTTATTTAACCTTTATTTATTAACTAGGCAAGACAGTTAAGAACAAATTCCTATTTACAATGACGGCCTACCGGGGAACAGTGGGTTAACTGCCTTGTTCAGGGTAACAGTGAGTTAACTGCCTTGTTCAGGGGAACAGTGGGTTAAACTTCCTCGTTCAGGGGAACAGTGGGTTAACTGCCTCGTTCAGGGGAACAGTGGGTTAACTGCCTCGTTCAGGGGAACAGTGGGTTAAACTGCCTCGTTCAGGGGAACAGTGGGTTAACTGCCTCGTTCAGGGGAACAGTGGGTTAACTGCCTCGTTCAGGGGAACAGTGGGTTAACTGCCTCGTTCAGGGGAACAGTGGGTTAAACTGCCTCGTTCAGGGGAACAGTGGGTTAAACTGCCTCGTTCAGGGGAACAGTGGGTTAACTGCCTCGTTCAGGGGAACAGTGGGTTAACTGCCTCGTTCAGGGGAACAGTGGGTTAAACTGTCTCGTTCAGGGGAACAGTGGGTTAAACTGCCTCGTTCAGGGGAACAGTGGGTTAAACTGCCTCGTTCAGGGGAACAGTGGGTTAACTGCCTCGTTCAGGGGAACAGTGGGTTAACTGCCTCGTTCAGGGGAACAGTGGGTTAAACTGCCTCGTTCAGGGGAACAGTGGGTTAACTGCCTCGTTCAGGGGAACAGTGGGTTAACTGCCTTGTTCAGGGGAACAGTGGGTTAACTGCCTCGTTCAGGGGGACAGTGGGTTAAACTGCCTCGTTCAGGGGAACAGTGGGTTAACTGCCTCGTTCAGGGGAACAGTGGGTTAAACTGCCTCGTTCAGGGGAACAGTGGGTTAACTGCCTCGTTCAGGGGAACAGTGGGTTAAACTGCCTCGCTCAGGGGAACAGTGGGTTAACTGCCTCGTTCAGGGGAACAGTGGGTTAAACTGCCTCGTTCAGGGGAACAGTGGGTTAACTGCCTCGTTCAGGGGTAGAATGACAGAGTTTTACCTTGTCAGGTCAGGGATTCAAACCAGCAACCTTTCGGTGACTGGCCAAACGCTCTGACCACTAGGCTACCTACTACTCAAACAACACACACTACTTAAACACACATTATGGTGTTCCTATTCACAGCTTGTATTTGTTTTCTCATTCTATCGAACGCTCTAGTGTTAGCCTGTACTATGTGTATTCAGATGAGTTTTACATTAATACAGTTCATTATATTAATCCTTCTTATTATGGTCATTTACTAATTGTCCGATATCATCTCTGTAACGTATTTAGTATGACGCACTTCACACTTATTTTTCTATTTTAATGTTGACTCCAAAAATAAATTGAGAATACTTTTTTTTTACTTGCAAAAACAAGTACATTTATTATGTATACCAAATAACAGTATAATTTATGTATGAATGACACATATTGAGATATTGATGTGATTAAGTTAATTACAAAGTTGTGGTTCGTAGTTAAAAACAAGTCGTCATGGTGATCTGATACAGGACATAAATCCACTATTTGTAAGCACTGCAGTTTTACACTTTAATATGTTATCCTTCCTGGTTATATTGTGTTGTTCTGCAATGTATTATACTACATATACTTTGAGTATACTAATTGAACATATATGGTATTTCAGATGAGTTTTACATGAATACAATATAACCACATCTTGTTGTTCTTATTGTTCAGTGTAATTTATGTACTAAACTTAACAAAAATATCAACGTAACATGTAAAGTGTTGGTCCCATGAGCTGAAATAAAAGATCCCAGAAATGTTCCATATTCGCACAAAAAGTGTATTTCTCTCAATTTTTGGTGCACATATTTGTTTACATCCGTGTTAGTGAGCATTTCTCCTTCACCAAGATAATCCATCCACCTGGCAGGTGTGGCATATCAAAAAGCTGATTAAACAGCATGATCATTACACAGGTGCACCTTGTGCTGGGGGACAATAAAAGGCCACTCTTAAAATGTGCAGTTTTGTCACACAACACAATGCCACAGATGTATACAATTTTTGAGGGATCGCATCCAACTTGTTTTAGAGAACATGGCAGTACGTGCAACCAGCCTCACTACGTTACACACCACGTGTAACCACGCCCGCCCAGGACCTCCACATCCGGCTTCTTCACCTGCGTTTGAGACCAGCCAACTGGAGAGATGATGAAACTGTGGGTTTACACAACCTAATATTTTTTGCACAAACTGTCAGGCATCTCAGGGACGCTCATCTGCGTGCTCATCGTACTCACCTCATCGTCTTGACCAGACTGCAGTTTGGCGTTGTAACCAACTTCAGTGGGCAAATGTTCACCTTCGATGGTCACTTGAACACTGGAGAAGTGTGCTGTTCACGGATGAATACCGGATTCAACTGTACCGGGCAGATGGAAGACGCATGTATGGCGTAGTTTGCCTATCTCAACATTGTGAACAGAGTACCCCATAATGGCAGTGGGGCTGGTATGGTATGGGCAGGCATAAGCAATGGACAATTTGAATGGACAGAGATACCGTGACGAGATCCTGAGGCCCATTGTCGTGCCATTCATCCACTACCATCACCTCATGTTTCAGCATGATAATGCACAGCCCCATGTCACAATATCTGTACACAATTCCTTTAAGATGAAAATGTCCCAGTTCTTCCATGGCCTGCATACCCACTAGACATGACACCCATTGAGCATGTTTGGGATGCTCTGCATTTATGTGTACGACAGTGTGTACCAGTTCCCGCCAATACCCAGCAACTTTGAACAACCATTGAAGAGGAGTGGGGACAACATTCAACAGGCCACAATCAACAGCCTGATCAACTCTATGCGAAGGACATGTGTCGCACTGCATGAGGCAAATGGTAGTCACACCAGGTACTGACTGGTTTTCTGATCCATAGATTAGGGTCTTAATGAATTTATTTCAATTCAATGCTTTTCTTTATATGAAGTGTAACTCAGTAAAATCTTGCGTTAAATGTTGCATTAACATTTTTGTTCAGTGTATAAATGAAGAATAGTGCCTTAACCAACAATGCAGTTAAGAAAATATTGACTCAATAAACTGAAGTGAAATTTTTTATAACAAGTAACATAGTAAAATATCAATAACAAGGCTATATACAGGGGGTACCGTACCGAGTCAATGTGGAGGCTATATACAGGGGAGTACCGTAGCGAGTCAATGTGGAGGCTATATACAGGGGGGTACCGGTACAGAGTCAATGTGGAGGCTATATACAGGGGAGTACCGTAGCGAGTCAATGTGGAGGCTATATACAGGGGGGTACCGGTACAGAGTCAATGTGGAGGCTATATACAGGGGGTACCGTAGCGAGTCAATGTGGAGGCTATATACAGGGGGTACCGTAGCGAGTCAATGTGGAGGCTATATACAGGGGGTACCGTAGCGATTCAATGTGGAGGCCATATACAGGGGGTACCGTAGCGAGTCAATGTGGAGGCTATATACAGGGGGTACCGTACCGAGTCAATGTGGAGGCTATATACAGGGGGGTACCGTAGCGAGTCAATGTGGAGGCTATATACAGCGGGGTACCGTAGCGAGTCAATGTGGAGGCTATATACAGGGGGTACCGTACCGAGTCAATGTGGAGGCTATATACAGGGGGTACCGTACCGAGTCAATGTGGAGGCTATATACAGGGGGTACCGTACCGAGTCAATGTGGAGGCTATATACAGGGGGTACCGTACCGAGTCAATGTGGAGGCTATATACAGGGGGTACCGGTACAGAGTCAATGTGGAGGCTATATACAGGAGGTACCGTACCGAGTCAATGTGGAGGCTATATACAGGGGGTACCGTACCTAGTCAATGTGGAGGCTATATACGGGGGGTACCGGTACAGAGTCAATGTGGAGGCTATATACAGGGGGGTACCGGTACAGAGTCAATGTGGAGGCTATATACAGGGGGTACCGTACCGAGTCAATGTGGAGGCTATATACAGGGGGTACCGTAGCGAGTCAATGTGGAGGCTATATACAGGGGGTACTGTAGCAAGTCAATGTGGAGGCTATATACAGGGGGTACCGTAGCGAGTCAATGTGGAGGCTATATACAGGGGGTACCGTACCGAGTCAATGTGGAGGCTATATACAGGGGGTACCGTAGCGAGTCAATGTGGAGGCTATATACAGGGGGTACCGTACCGAGTCAATGTGGAGGCTATATACAGGGGGTACCGTACCGAGTCAATGTGCGTGGGGTACAAGGTTAGACTAGGTAATTGTCAAGGTAGATAGTCCATGTGGCCTTTTGATTCATTGTTCAGCAGTGTTATCGCTTGGGGGTAGAAGCTGTTAAGGAGACTTTTGGACCTTCGGAAAGTATTCAGATCCCTTGACTTTTTCCACATTTTGTTACGTTACAGACTTATTCTAAAATGGATTAAATGCATAAAACATCTCAGCAATCTACACACAACACCCCATATTGACATAGTGAAAACTGTTTTTTTAGAAATTTTATCAAATGTATTACAAATAAAAAACATAAATCACTTATTTACATAAGTATTCAGACCCTTTGTAATGAGACTCGAAATTGAGCTCAGGTGCATCCTGTTTCTATTGATCATCCTTGAGATGTTTCTACAACTTGATTGGAGTCTACCTGTGGTAATGAGCTTTGTTGGCCCTGTGGTGTTGAACGCTGAGCTGTAGTCAATGAACATCATTCTCACATAGGTGTTCCTTTTGTCCAGGTGGGAAAGGCCAGTGTGGAGTGCGATTGAGATTGTGTCATCTGTGGATCTGTTGGGGAGGTATGCGAATTGGAGTGGGTCTAAGGTTTCCGGGATGATAGTGCTGATGTTAACCATGACCAGCCTTTCAAAACACTTCATGGCTACTGACGTGAGTGCTACGGGGCGGTAGACATTTAGGCAGGTTACCTTTGCTTTCTTGGACACAGGGACTATGGTGGTCTACTTGGAACATGTAGGTATTACAGACTCGGTCAGGGAGAGGTTAAAAATGTCAGTGAAGACACTTGCCAGTTGGTCCACGCATGCTCAGAGTACACGTCCTGGTAATCCGTCTGGCCCTGCGGCCTTGTGAATGTTGACCTGTTTAAAGGTCTTACTCACATCGGCTGCGGAGAGCGTGATCACACAGTCGTCCGAACAGCTGGTACTCTCATTGCATGCTTCAGTGTTGCTTGCCTCGAAGCGAGCATAAAAGGCATTTAGCCCGTCTGGTAGGCTCGCGTCACTGGGCAGCTTGCGCCTGGGTCTCCCTTTGTAGTCCGTAATAGCTTGCAAGCCCTGACACATCCGACGAACGTCAGAGCCGGTGTAGTTGGATTCAATCTTAGTCTTATACTATTGCCTGTTTGACGGTTCGTCTAAGGGCATAGCGGGATTTCTTATAAGCGTCCGGATTAGTGTCCCGCTCCTTGAAAGCGGCAGCTCTAGTTTTTAGTTCGGTGCAGATGTTCCCTGTAATCCATGGCTTCTGGTTGGGATATGTACGTACGGTCACTGTGGGTACAACGTCGTCGTGGCACTTATTGATGAAGCTGGTGACTGAGGTGATATATTACAGTCTCAGCTAGCAAAACAGTCCTGTAGCGTAGCATCATCTGACCTCTTCCATATTGAGCGAGTCACTGGTACTTCTTGATTTCGTTTTTGTTTGTAAGCAGGAATCAGGAGGATAAAATAATGGTCAGATTGTCAAAATGGAGGGCGGGGGAGAGCTTTGTATGCATCTCTGTGTGTGGAGTAAAGGTGGTCTAGTGTTTTTTTCCTCTGGTTGCACATGTGACATGCTGGTAGAAATGAGATTAAACGGATTTAAATTGGCCTGCATTAAAGTCCCCAGCCACTAGGAGCGCTGCTTCTGGATGAACATTTTCTTGTTTCCTTATGGCCTTATACAGCTCGTTGAGTGCGGTTTTAGTGTCAGCATCGATTTGTGGTGGTAAATAGACAGCTACCAAAAATATAGATGAGAACTCTCTTGGTAGATAGTGTGGTCTACAGCTTATCATGAGGTACTCTACCTCAGGCATGCAATACCTCAAAACTTCCTTAGTATTAGACATTACACACCAGCTGTTATTGACAAATAGACACACAACACCATCCCTCGTCTTACCGGACGTAGCAGTTCTGTCCTGCCGATGCTCGGAACACCATGCCAACTGTATATTATCCGTGTCGTCGTTCAGCCACGACTCGGTGAAACATAACATATTACAATTTTTAATGTCCCGTTGGAAGGATATTTTCGAACGGAGCTCATCCAGTTTATTCTCCAGTGATTGCACATTGGCCAATAGAACGACTTTCTAGTTCTGACCTGTTTGTCTTGTTCTGAAGACATTTTCCTATATAATACATACATAGCGGTTGATAATCTCAATTTGAACTCAACTAAAGCTCTCTAAAGCTAAAGTAAACACCTCTTAAACCCCATTTGAATGTGTCATAGGTGATATCACATTGACGGTAGGCAGTTAGCAGGAAATGAATCAGGTTCAGGTAAAGCCTCGTAGACCTCGTACTGTGGCCCTAGTGCTACACCCACCTCAGCCAATCAGATGTCTGTTTTCACATTCCAACAGAATCCAATAACCTGGGTTACAACTGATGTGCTTTAACGCTGGTGTCATTGGTTTTAGTGAATAAACACATTGTCAGGTTTCTCCTCTGATGTAGGATCTGCGGCGGCGGAACATTAAGAACAAGAGAGATCGCTGTGGAAAATTCTATTTGGTGAGTTATTGTATCATGGTTGCCATTGTAATTATATAGCCATTACATGGTATGAGACCCATTTAATACACTGAGACATTTTTTGTTAGAGAATCTTTCATCGATGTTGAATCACAGTGGCAAACATTTAGACGTTGAACTACAAAAGCCCCAAAGGCAGTGAGAGCAACAGTGTCTTGAGTCCAATAACACCACAATGACTCACTTTGTATGGATAAACAGTAACCGCTGACCCCAGGCATCACTACTAGAGATGAATATGGAGATACAAAAGAGTCCCTGTAAATGTAGTCCCTCGTGCCAGCCAGACAAACACACACCACTGTGAATCAACGAAAACAGGCCAAAACAAGGAAAGTATCAATGCTTGAGGAACTCTCGCAAGATGTTGAGGATTCCATGTCTGATATTTTTAAAGAGTGGTTAAAGTTGAATGAATGTAAAATATGCCACTTCCCAGATGCTTTTAACAAAAGCCACTGCCAGTACAGTGCTGAGCATGTGATCCCTGATGGTGAGGTGCTGTTGTAAGAACCTAATTTTAAGGTGCTGTTGTAGGAACCTGGTGGTGAGGTGCTGTTGTAAGAACCTGGTGGTGAGGTGCTGTTGGAAGAACCTGGTGGTGAGGTGCTGTTGGAAGAACCTGGTGGTAAGGTGCTGTTGGAAGAACCTGGTGGTGAGGTGCTGTTGTAAGAACCTGATGGTGAGGTGCTGTTGTAAGAACCTGGTGGTAAGGTGCTGTTGTAAGAACCTGGTGGTGAGGTGCTGTTGTAGGAACCTCATTTTAAGGTTCTGTTGTAAGAACCTGGTGGTGAGGTGCTGTTGTAAGAACCTGGTGGTACGGTGCTGTTGTAAGAAGCTGGTGGTAAGGTGCTGTTGTAAGAACCTGGTGGTGAGGTGCTGTTGTAAGAACCTCATTTTAAGGTGCTGTTGTAAGAACCTGGTGGTGAGGTGCTGTTGTAAGAACCTGGTGGTGAGGTGCTGTTGTAAGAACCTGGTGGTAAGGTGCTGTTGTAAGAACCTGATGGTGAGGTGCTGTTGTAAGAACCTGGTGGTGAGGTGCTGTTGTAAGAACCTCATTTTAAGGTGCTGTTGTAAGAACCTGGTGGTAAGGTGCTGTTGTAAGAACCTGATGCTAAGGTGCTGTTGTAAGAACCTGGTGGTGAGGTGCTGTTGTAAGAACCTCATTTTAAGGTGCTGTTGTAAGAACCTGATGGTGAGGTGCTGTTGTAAGAACCTGGTGGTGAGGTGCTGTTGTAAGAACCTGGTGGTGAGGTGCTGTTGTAAGAACCTGGTGGTGAGGTGCTGTTGTAAGAACCTCATTTTAAGGTGCTGTTGTAAGAACCTGGTGGTGAGGTGCCGTTGTAAGAACCTAATTTTAAGGTGCTGTTGTAAGAACCTGGTGGTGAGGTGCTGTTGTAAGAACCTGGTGGTAAGGTGCTGTTGTAAGAACCTCATTTTAAGGTGCTGTTGTAAGAACCTCATTTTAAGGTGCTGTTGTAAGAACCTGGTGGTGAGGTGCTGTTGTAAGAACTTGGTGGTGAGGTGCTGTTGTAAGAACCTGATGCTAAAGTGCTGTTGTAAGAACCTGGTGGTAAGGTGCTGTTGTAAGAACCTGGTGGTGAGGTGCTGTTGTAGGAACCTCATTTTAAGGTTCTGTTGTAAGAACCTGGTGGTGAGGTGCTGTTGTAAGAACCTGGTGGTACGGTGCTGTTGTAAGAAGCTGATGGTAAGGTGCTGTTGTAAGAACCTGGTGGTGAGGTGCTGTTGTAAGAACCTCATTTTAAGGTGCTGTTGTAAGAACCTGGTGGTGAGGTGCTGTTGTAAGAACCTGGTGGTGAGGTGCTGTTGTAAGAACCTGGTGGTAAGGTGCTGTTGTAAGAACCTGATGGTGAGGTGCTGTTGTAAGAACCTGGTGGTGAGGTGCTGTTGTAAGAACCTCATTTTAAGGTGCTGTTGTAAGAACCTGGTGGTAAGGTGCTGTTGTAAGAACCTGATGCTAAGGTGCTGTTGTAAGAACCTGGTGGTGAGGTGCTGTTGTAAGAACCTCATTTTAAGGTGCTGTTGTAAGAACCTGATGGTGAGGTGCTGTTGTAAGAACCTGGTGGTGAGGTGCTGTTGTAAGAACCTGGTGGTAAGGTGCTGTTGTAAGAACCTGGTGGTGAGGTGCTGTTGTAAGAACCTCATTTTAAGGTGCTGTTGTAAGAACCTGGTGGTGAGGTGCTGTTGTAAGAACCTAATTTTAAGGTGCTGTTGTAAGAACCTGGTAGTGAGGTGCTGTTGTAAGAACCTGGTGGTGAGGTGCTGTTGTAAGAACCTGGTGGTAAGGTGCTGTTGTAAGAACCTCATTTTAAGGTGCTGTTGTAAGAACATGATGGTGAGGTGCTGTTGTAAGAACCTAATTTTAAGGTGCTGTTGTAAGAACCTGGTGGTGAGGTGCTGTTGTAAGAACTTGGTGGTGAGGTGCTGTTGTAAGAACCTGATGCTAAAGTGCTGTTGTAAGAACCTGGTGGTAAGGTGCTGTTGTAAGAACCTGGTGGGGAGTTGCTGTTGTAAGAACCTCATTTTAAGGTGCTGTTGTAAGAACATGATGGTGAGGTGCTGTTGTAAGAACCTGATGGTAAGGTGCTGTTATATGAAGCTGGTGGTAAGGTGCTGTTGTAAGAACCTGGTGGTGAGGTGCTGTTATATGAAGCTGGTGGTAAGGTGCTGTTGTAAGAACCTGGCGGTGAGGTGCTGTTGTAAGAACCTGGTGGTGAGGTGCTGTTGTAAGAACCTGGTGGTGAGGTGCTGTTGTAAGAACCTGGTGGTAAGGTGCTGTTGTAAGAACCTCATTTTAAGGTGCTGTTGTAAGAACATGATGGTGAGGTGCTGTTGTAAGAACCTAATTTTAAGGTGCTGTTGTAAGAACCTGGTGGTGAGGTGCTGTTGTAAGAACTTGGTGGTGAGGTGCTGTTGTAAGAACCTGATGCTAAAGTGCTGTTGTAAGAACCTGGTGGTAAGGTGCTGTTGTAAGAACCTGGTGGTGAGGTGCTGTTGTAAGAACTTGGTGGTGAGGTGCTGTTGTAAGAACCTGATGCTAAAGTGCTGTTGTAAGAACCTGGTGGTGAGGTGCTGTTATATGAAGCTGGTGGTAAGGTGCTGTTGTAAGAACCTGGTGGTGAGGTGCTGTTATATGAACCTGGTGGTAAGGTGCTGTTGTAAGAACCTGGTGGTGAGGTGCTGTTATATGAAGCTGGTGGTAAGGTGCTGTTGTAAGAACCTGGTGGTAAGGTGCTGTTGTTAGGACCTGGTAGTAAGTTGCTGTTGTAGGAACCTGGTGGTAAGGTGCTGTTGTAAGAACCTGGTGGTAAGTTGCTGTTGTAAAAACCTGGTGGTGAGGTGCTGTTGTAAGAACCTCATTTTAAGGTGCTGTTGTAAGAACCTGGTGGTGAGGTGCTGTTGTAGGAACCTGGTGGTGAGGTGCTGTTGTAGGAACCTGGTGGTAAGGTGCTGTTATATGAAGCTGGTGGTGAGGTGCTGTTGTAGGAACCTGGTGGTGAGGTGCTGTTGTAAGAACCTCATTTTAAGGTGCTGTTGTAAGAACCTGGTGGTGAGGTGCTGTTGTAGGAACCTGGTGGTGAGGTGCTGTTGGAAGAACCTGGTGGTGAGGTGCTGTTGGAAGAACCTGGTGGTGAGGTGCTGTTGGAAGAACCTGGTGGTGAGGTGCTGTTGTAGGAACCTGATGGTGAGGTGCTGTTGTAGGAACCTGATGGTAAGGTGCTGTTGGAAGAACATGGTGGTGAGGTGCTATTGGAAGAACCTGATGGTGAGGTGCTGTTGGAAGAACATGGTGGTGAGGTGCTATTAGAAGAACCTGGTGGTGAGGTGCTGTTGTAAGAACCTGGTGGTGAGGTGCTGTTGTAGGAACCTGATGGTAAGGTGCTGTTGGAAGAACATGGTGGTGAGGTGCTGTTGGAAGAACCTGGTGGTGAGGTGCTGTTGGAAGAACCTGGTGGTGAGGTGCTGTTGTAGGAACCTGATGGTAAGGTGCTGTTGGAAGAACATGGTGGTGAGGTGCTGTTGTAGGAACCTGGTGGTGAGGTGCTGTTATATGAAGCTGGTGGTAAGGTGCTGTTGTAGGAACCTGGTGGTGAGGTGCTGTTATATGAAGCTGGTGGTAAGGTGTGTGTGTGTGTGTGTGTGTGTGTGTGTGTGTGTGGGTGTGTGTGTGTGTGTGTGTGTGTGTGTGTGTGTGTGTGTGTGTGTGTGTGTGTGTGTGTGTGTGTGTGTGTGTGTAAAATCTGTGTAATACCAACATTTACAGAGGGAGCCAGCAGGAATCATCAACCCTATTGTCCTTAAACACTAATGTCCTCACAACACTAATGTCCTCACAACACTAATGTCCTCACAATACTAATGTCCTCACAACACTAATGTCCTCACAACACTAATGTCCTCACAATACTAATGTCCTCACAACACTAATGTCCTCACAATACTAATGTCCTCACAACACTAATGTCCTCACAACACTAATGTCCTCACAATACTAATGTCCTCACAACACTAATGTCCTCACAACACTAATGTCCTCACAATACTAATGTCCTCACAACACTAATGTCCTCACAATACTAATGTCCTCACAACACCAATGTCCTCACAACACTAATGTCCTCACAATACTAATGTCCTCACAATACTAATGTCCTCACAACACTAATGTCCTCACAACACTAATGTCCTCACAACACCAATGTCCTCACAGAAGCAGTCTCCACAACCAGAGGAATCAGCCCTTGAGGTGCTCCTTTCATCCCTTACTCTGGCCACACCCCATTTCATTCTCTAACCAGAGGCTGTGTTTCCTTGTCCCTGCCCTCTGTCAGTGACATGTGGGGACATGGGAATGTACGATGGGAAAATGGGAGATTGTGAGGACACTGGTGTTGATTAGTATCAAACTGCAGAAGAGCTTTCATAATCGTGTGAAACCCAGACCTCATGACTAAAAAGACTGTAGGACAATTTTATTGTAATCAAAATATCCTAATAATATCCTGTGGTCCGGTCGTCAAACTAGTCTCTGTTTATCCGTGGGGGTGTGGGGACACACTGTGTTGATTATTCATTGTGAATCTCAATGAAATATTAGATATTATGAGATTCTTACTGTGTGACATATGACTCAGAAGACTGAAGAAACAGACTACAGCTGTGAAGAAACACTACAGCTGTGGAGATGTAGATATAACCTCTATAGAAGCTGTATTAGACTCTGTTAGAGCCATGTAGATATAACCTCTATAGAAGCTGTATTAGACTCTGTTGTTAGAGCCATGTAGATATAACCTCTATAGAAGCTGTATTAGACTCTGTTAGAGCCATGTAGATATAACCTCTATAGAAGCTGTATTAGACTCTGTTGTTAGAGCCATGTAGATATAACCTCTATAGAAGCTGTATTAGACTCTGTTAGAGCCATGTAGATATAACCTCTATAGAAGCTGTATTAGACTCTGTTGTTAGAGCCATGTAGATATAACCTCTATAGAAGCTGTATTAGACTCTGTTGTTAGAGCCATATAGACATAACCTCTATAGAAGCTGTATTAGACTATGTTAGAGCCATGTAGATATAACCTCTATAGAAGCTGTATTGGACTCTGTTGTTAGAGCCATGTAGATATAACCTCTATAGAAGCTGTATTAGACTCTGTTGTTAGAGTCATGTAGATATAACCTCTATAGAAGCTGTATTAGACTATGTTAGAGCCATGTAGATATAACCTCTATAGAAGCTGTATTGGACTCTGTTGTTAGAGCCATGCAGATATAACCTTTCTAGAGACTGCATTAGACTATGTTAGAGCCATGTCGATATAACCTCTATAGAAGCTGTATTGGACTCTGTTGTTAGAGCCATGTAGATATAACCTTTCTAGAGACTGCATTAGACTATGTTAGAGCCATGTAGATAAAACCTCTATAGAAGCTGTATTAGACTCTGTTGTTAGAGTCATGTAGATATAACCTCTATAGAAGCTGTATTAGACTATGTTAGAGTCATGTAGATATAACCTCTATAGAAGCACACACACACACAAAGCCTTAATGTTCAATGACATCCCACCAAGCCGTAGCCTAACACAAACTGGGCCCAGGCAGAGACAGACCATTTCTGGCTCTGAAAAACACCTTTCCCGCTACGTAGATTTGGCTTTTATTTATTTTTATTTTTTATTTCACCTTTATTTAACCAGGTAGGCTAGTTGAGAACAAGTTCTCATTTGCAACTGCGACCTGGCCAAGATAAAGCAAAGCAGTGTGACACAGACAACAACACAGAGTTACACATGGAGTAAACAATAAACAAGCCAATAACACAATAAACAAGTCAATGACACAGTAGAAAAAAGAAAGTCTATATACAGTGTGTGCAAAAGGCATGAGGAGGTAGGCAATAAATAGGCCATAGGAGCGAATAATTACTATTTAGCAGATTAACACTGGAGTGAAACATGAGCAGATGATGATGTGCAAGTAGAGATACTGGTGTGCAAAAGAGCAGAAAAGTAAATAAATAAAAACAGTATGGGGATGAGGTAGGTAGATTGGGTGGGCTATTTACAGATGTACTATATACAGCTGCAGCGATCGGTTAGCTGCTCAGATAGTTGATGTTTAAAGTTGGTGAGGGAAATAAAAGTCTCCAACTTCAGCGATTTTTGCAATTCGTTCCAGTCATTGGCAGCAGAGAACTGGAAGGAAAGGCGGCCAAATGAGGTGTTGGCTTTGGGGATGATCAGTGAGATATACCTGCTGGAACGTGTGCTACGGGTGGGTGTTGTTATCGTGACCAGTGAACTGAGATAAGGCGGAGCTTTACCTAGCATAGACTTATAGATGACCTGGAGCGAGTGGGTCTGGCGACGAATATGTAGCAAGGGCCAGCCGACTAGAGCATACAGGTCGCAGTGGTGGGTGGTATAAGGTGATTTGGTAACAAAACGGATGGCACTGTGATAGACTGCATCCAGTTTGCTGAGTAGAGTGTTGGAAGCTATTTTGTAGATGACATCGCCGAAGTCGAGGATCGGTAGGATAGTCAGTTTTACTAGGGTAAGTTTGGCGGCGTGAGTGAAGTGGGCTTTGTTGCGAAATAGAAAGCCGATTCTAGATTTGATTTTGGATTGGAGATGTTTAATATGAGTCTGGAAGGAGAGTTTACAGTCTAGCCAGACACCTAGGTATTTGTAGTTGTCCATATATTCTAGGTCAGAACCGTCCAGGGTGGTGATGCTATTCGGGCGGGCGGGTGCGGGCAGCGAACGGTTGAAAAGCATGCATTTGGTTTTACTAGCGTTTAAGAGCAGTTGAAGGCCACGGAAGGAGTGTTGTATGGCATTGAAGCTCGTTTGGAGGTTAGCCTGATGAGGACAGAGGGCGCTGTTGTCACTTTGGGGGAAAAACGTGCCCAATTTAAACGGCCTCGTACTCAATTCTTGCTCGTACAATATGCATATTATAATTACTATTGGATAGAAAACACTCTCTAGTTTCTAAAACCGTTTGAATTATATCTGTGAGTGAAACAGAACTCATTTGGCACAAACTTCCTGACCAGGAAGTGGAAAATCTGAAATCGATGCTCTCTTCTGGGTCCTGCCTATAAATGGGCATGAGACCTATTAGTATACATGCACGTCATACACCTTCCCCTGGATGTCAAGATGCAGTGAGAGAAGAAATTGAGTGTTTATCTTGGTCTGAGATGGAATACGTCCTCTTGGAATGACGTGTCACCGATTTCTGGTTTTCAGGAAGGCGCGAGGAGGACAGTGGGATTGCCTTTTGAAAAGCTGTCGTTATAGGCGACTACTATCTCCGGCTTTGATTTTATTTGATACATGTGACCATATCATCGTAAAGTATGTTTTTCCAATATAGTTTTATTAGATTTTTGAAATTTATTTGGGACGTTAGGCGTGTTGCGTTGTGTGCCTTTGTTCAGAAAGGAGAGCTTCGCGCCACTTGGCCAGTGTGCTTGCTAATTCAAGCGGGAAAAACAATGTTCTAAATCCAAACAACGACTGTTCTGGACAAAGGACCCCTTGTCCAACATTCTGATGGAAGATCACCAAAAGTAGGACCCATTTATGATGTTATTTCATATATCTGTTGAACTGTGTACTAGTAGTTTTGCGCCCAGGTTTTGGCCACTCTCTCGCTATAACATAAGCCTTATGTCGTAATGAAGATATTTTTAGAATTCTAACACTGCGATTGCATTAAGAACTAGTGTATCTATCATTTCCTATACAACATGTATTTTTTTGTAATGTTTATGAATAGCTATTTGGTCAGAATAGGTGAGAGTCTAATAGAAATATCCGCACATTCTGGGAAAAAGAAGCTACGTTAGCATAATGGATAACCACTGATTTCAGCTCTAAATATGCACATTTTCGAACAAAACATAAGTGTATGTATAACCTGATGTTATAGGACTGTCATCTGAGGAAGGTTTATGAAGCTTAGTGAAAATTAATATCTTTTGCTGGTTTATTCGCTAACGCTAACGTGCCTATTGCTATCGCTAACGTGCCTTGATGAATGAATGCGGTAGTGTGGTAGGCTATTGTAGTAAGCTAATATAATGCTATATTGTGTTTTCGCTGTAAAACACTTAAAAAATATGAAATATTGGCTGGATTCACAAGATGCTTGTCTTTCATTTGCTGTACACGATGCATTTTTCAGAAATGTTTTATGATGAGTATTTAGGTATTCCACGTTGGTCTCTATAATTACTCTGGCTGCTTCGGTGCTATTTTTGACGGTAGCTGTGATGGTAGCTGCAATGTAAAACTGATTTATACCTCAAATATGCACATTTTTCGAACAAAACATAGATTTATTGTGTAACATGTTATAAGACTGTCATCTGATGAAGTTGTTTCTTGGTTAGTTTGGTTGGTTCTTGGTTAGTTAGGTTGGCTTTGTGCATGCTACCTGTGCTGTGAAAAATGTCTGTCCTTTTTTGTATTTGGTGGTGAGCTAACATAAATATACGTGCTGTTTTCGCTGTAAAACATTTTAAAAATCGGACATGTTGGCTGGATTCACAAGATGTGTACCTTTCATTTGCTGTATTGGACTTGTTAATGTGTGAAAGTTAAATATTTCTAAAAAATATATTTTGAATTTCGCGCTCTGCCTTTTCAGTGGAATGTGGGAGGAGTTCCGCTGGCGGAACGCTGGAGCAGTAAAGGTTAGTTAGCACAGTGTCCAAGGAAGGGCCAGAAGAATACAGAATGGTGTTGTCTGCGTAGAGGTGGATCAGGGAATCGCCCGCAGCAAGAGCGACATCATTGATATATACAGAGAAAAGAGTCGGCCCAAGAATTGAACCCTGTGGTACCCCCATAGACTGCCAGAGGTCCGGACAACATGCTCTCCGATTTGACACACTGAACACTGTCTGGAAAGTAGTTGGTGAACCAGGCGAGGCAGTCATTAGAAAAACCAAGGCTATTGAGTCTGCCGATAAGAATACGGTGATTGACAGAGTCGAAAGCCTTGGCCAGGTCGATGAAGACGGCTGCACAGTACTGTCTTTTATCGATGGCGGTTATGATATCGTTTAGTACATTGAGAGTGGCTGAGGTGCACCTGTGACCGGCTCGGAAGCCGGATTGCACAGCGGAGAAGGTACGGTGGGATTCGAAATGGTCAGTGATCTGTTTATTAACTTGGCTTTCGAAGACTTTAGATAGGCAGGGCAGGATGGATATAGGTCTGTAACAGTTTGGGTCTAGGGTGTCACCCTCTTTGAAGAGGGGGATGACTGCGGCAGCTTTCCAATCTTTAGGGATCTCGGATGATACGAAAGAGAGGTTGAACAGGCTGGTAATAGGGGTTGCAACAATGGTGGCGGATAGTTTTAGAAAGAGAGGGTCCAGATTGTCTAGCCCAGCTGATTTGTACGGGTCCAGGTTTTGCAGCTCTTTCAGAACATCTGCTGTCTGGATTTGGGTGAAGGAGAAGCTGGGGAGGCTTGGGCGAGTAACTGCGGGGGAGGCGGAGCTGTTGGCCGGGGTCGGAGTAGCCAGGAGGAAGGCATAGCCAGCCGTTGAGAAATGCTTATTGAAATTTTCGATTATCATGGATTTATCAGTGGTGACCGTGTTACCTAGCCTCAGTGCAGTGGGCAGTTGGGAGGAGGTGCTCTTGTTCTCCATGGACTTTACAGTGTCCCAAAACTTTTTGGAGTTAGAGCTACAGGATGCAAATTTCTGCTTGAAAAAGCTAGCCATTGCTTTCCTGACTGACTGTGTGTATTGGTTCCTGACTTTCCTGAACAGTTGCATATCGTAGGGACTATTCGATGCTATTGCAGTCCGCCACAGGATGTTTTTGTGCTGGTCAAGGGCAGTCAGGTCTGGAGTGAACCAAGGGCTATATCTGTTCTTAGTTCTGCATTTTTTGAATGGGGCATGCTTATCTAAGATGGTGAGGAAATTACTTTTAAAGAATGTCCAGGCATCCTCGACTGATGGGATGAGGTCGATATCCTTCCAGGATACCCGGGCCAGGTCGATCAGAAAGGCCTGCTCGCAGAAGTGTTTTAGGGAGCGTTTGACAGTGATGAGGGGTGGTCGTTTGACCGCGGACCCATAGCGGATACCGGCAATGAGGCAGTGATCACTGAGATCCTGATTGAAAACAGCGGAGGTGTTTAGGGTTGTACCTGGTGGGTTCCTTGATGATTTGTGTGAGATTAAGGGCATCTAGCTTAGATTGTAGGACTGCCGGGGTGTTAAGCATATCCCAGTTTAGGTCACCTAACAGAACGAACTCTGAAGATAGATGGGGGGACGATCAATTCACAAATGGTGTCCAGGGCACAGCTGGGAGCGGAGGGGGGTCGATAGCAGGCGGCAACAGTGAGAGACTTATTTCTGGAGAGGTTAATTTTTAAAATTAGAAGTTCAAACTGTTTGGGTATAGACCTGGAAAGTATGACAGAACTTTGCAGGCTATCTCTGCAGTAGATTGCAACTCCTCCCCCTTTGGCAGTTCTATCTTGACGGAAAATGTTGTAGCTGGGTATGGAAATCTCCGAATTGTTGGTGGCCTTCCTAAGCCAGGATTCAGACACGACAAGGACATCAGGGTTGGCGGAGTGTGCCAAAGCAGTGAGTGAAACACACTTAGGGAGGAGGCTTCTTATGTTGACATGCATGAAACCAAGGTTTTTTCTATCACAGAAGTCAACAAATGAGGGTGCCTGGGGACACGCAGGGCCTGGGTTTACCTCCACATCACCCGAGGAACAGAGGAGGAGTAGGATGAGGGTACGGCTAAAGGCTATCAAAACTGGTCGCCTAGAGCGTTGGGGACAAAGAATAAAAGGAGCAGATTTCTGGGTGTGGTAGAATAGATTCAGGGCATAATGTGCAGACAGGGGTATGGTGGGGTGCGGGTACAGTGGAGGTAAGCCCAGGCACTGAGTGATGATAAGAGAGGTTGTATCTCTGGATAAGCTGGTTATAATGGGTGAGGTCACCGCATGAGTGGGAGGTGGGACAAAGGAGGTATCAGAGGTATAATCAGTGGAACTAGGGGCTCCATTGTAAACTAAAACAATGATAACTAATCTAAACAACAGTATATAAGGCATATTGACATATGAGAGAGACATACAGCGAGGCATAAATTAATCACAGGTGTTGATTTGGAGAGCTAGCTAAGACAACAACGGGTGTGTCGTGTCTTTGCTATCGTTAAATTGAAGACTTATAGTTTTTATAAAAGATTCCTGTAATTAGGGATTACGCTATCACTTGAGTAATAACGTAACTAATTAACTATGAATTCGAGGGCACCAGGGAAAGTTATTAGATTACAAAGTTATAATTTCCCAATATAACCTTTCAGATATTTTCATATCTGATCAATAGTCTTCTAATTAATGATTTATTTACTCTACCTCGTCAGTCTCATTCCAAACGTCGTAAATCGTTGATTATCTGCACGAACCCAGTCTTCACTATGAGTCATCCATACATCAATTGTCTTAAATCATTTATTTATTACTAACTAATTAATTCACAGAAATGCATAAACAAACAAACAAACTTAAAATAGTTACATGAAATGATGGGAGCAATATGCCCTAGTGGGCTGAACCCGGCATGGCGGCTTGTTAGACAAAAGGGATGGATGGGGGGTCGATTCAGAAGTCACTACAGAGTATACTCTTTATAACAATTGACATGCTAATCCTTACACATGAACGCTCACTCATTCGGGAACAATTGCAATCAATATATATATATTTACGCTCATGGTTTGTGTCGTCTTGATCGTCGGAGAGAAGTTCGTTTTGTTGGAGCTCCTTCTGTCGTAGTTATTGTGGATTGTTCAGAGTGACATTCGTTATAGACTGCTTGTTTCGGCGGTTGTCTTTCTTCGCGTTCAATGATACCGAATTCCTAGCTGCAGACTAGTAGTCAATATCAAAGACTTGTTCTCATTCGTCTTAAGAGTTTAACCACGTGGTATGGTTAAAGATGCACCAATGGTACATTCAACCTTCGTTCTCCCCATTGAGGATAAACATGGTCTCAATGGTAATTTCTTAAAGTTGGCTTTTATTCAGATAGCAGAGAGGGGTGGTTCCATGGTCTCTGACCCAACTGGCTCAGGGGCGGTCCTTGGATTTAGTTCAAATACAAGAGGGAGTTGTATTTTTCTTCATTAAACAGTTCAAAATCATATTACACAATTATACAAACATTATCATACTCACTCATTCATTTTATACAACACACAGGTGTAAACCTCATATCTGAGGTTATTATATAAACAGCGGTATGGTAATGTGGTCCCACAGTCTCTCCTGAGTTTCCCACATGGGGACAAATGGACATGTTAATAGCTAGGATCTTCACCGATCTTTACTACTTTGGCAGGAACATGAAATATGTTCGTACCTCAAGTTCTGTGAGGTGGAAGAGAATTCCTTTGTCCTGAAAGTTTACCCTCTGTCTATAATACTATTGTGGTGGGGGGGATTCTCAGGAATTTACGACATCTCTCTGTGATCACCGCATGGGTTGTGGTGGAAAGGGAGAGGCAGGGAGAGGGGGATGGGGTTTGAAGTACCCAAGCAGGCAACATCATGACAGGTGAGACAACAACAACTAATCAGCTAAAACAACAACAGGTAAAATGGCGATGAATGGGCAGAGAGGGTCGCTTAACTACACACAGGGCCTGAGTTAACGGCTGGGGCCGACAGATAAACAAAAATAAATAAACAAAAAATAAATAAACAGAATGGAGTACCGGGCATCAGCTATGTAGCCAAGTGATCATAGGTTCCAGGGGGCAGCAATAGAAGGAACAGAGAAGCCGCGGAGTAGTCGTTACTACGATAGCACGCGGGCGACACGGCGTTTAAAGTTAGTAGCCCGGGGCTAGTAGAAGCGTCTGCTCCGACGTCCGATGGAGGCCGGTTGAAGGCACAACGGATGGAGTATTCGTCGACAGACCTGTTGTGGTGGTGAGATAGGGCGCCGTGTCGACTAAGGATCCAAGCCAGATGGCGAAAGAGGTATTGTAGTTGTAGTAATTTACAGACAGTTAGCTGGTTGATGCTAACACGCTAACAGTTAATAGGCCGGGGCTAAACAAGCTAGCAGTTATCAGACCGGGTTAGCAAGCAAGCAGTTAGCAGGGGCTAGCAGTTAGCAGACCGGGGCAGGCAAGCTAGCAGTTAGTAGACCGGGGCTAGCAAGTTAGCCTTTGGGGGACGTCACGATGGGGGTAAGTCTGTTTTTGCCTCTTCGTGCAGTGACGTCGATAGACCAGTCGTGGAGTTAGTAGGGTTCCAAGTAGCTCTAGGTAGCTAGTAGGCCTAGCAGGTTAGCAGAATGGGCCTTCGGCCGGCGTCGCGCCTGAGGGGCCTGTTGGAATCCTCGGGCAGATTATGTCGGTATTCCAGTCGTAGAAGATCGGTGGGGTTCCGTGTCCCGTATCGGCAGTAGAAAGGGTCCGGATATTGTAGCCCAGGAGTAAACCGGGAGATGAGTCTAGCATGGGATAGCCCCAGGCTAGTTGGTGCTAGCTCCGGGACAGAAACGTTAGCCAGGAGTAGTCAACCCGGGTTGTGGTTAGCTAGCTGTGATGATCCAGATGAAAAGGTTCAGAGTTTGCGGTAGGAATTCGGGGATATGGAGAGAAAAATAGGTCCGGTATGCTCTGGTTTGAAACGCGTTGTACGAACTAGCGAGAGCTTTCCGAGCTAAAGGTTAGCTGACTGATAGCTGGTAGCTAGTTAGCTAGCTAGCTTCAGTTGAGGTATTCCAGTTCGGAGGTAAATAGAAATACTTTAGGGGGAAAAAAAGAAGATCCACACCACATTGGGTGAGGCGGGTTACAGGAGAGTATTTTGAAGTTGAGGTTTAGGAAAAATATTAAAAAGAATGCGAAGAAAAAGATATATACACATGGGACGAGACAAGACAAAGACAAAGACGTCTGACTGCTACGCCATCTTGGAAGTACGTGCGTCTCAAATGGAACCCTCTTGACCAGGGCCCCATAGGGTTCTAGTCTAATGTAGTGCACTAAAGAGAGGATAGGGTGCCCTTTAGGAAACAGACATGCTCTGCTTAGCCACAGCCGGTCGGTACAGTGAAGCCAGCTCTGCTTAGCCACAGCCGGTCGGTACAGTGAAGCCAGCTTTGCTTAGCCACAGCCGGTCGGTACAGTGAAGCCAGCTCTGCTTAGCCACAGCCAGTCGGTACAGTGAAGCCAGCTCTGCTTAGCCACAGCCGGGCGGTACAGTGAAGCCAGCTCTGCTTAGCCACAACCGGTCGGTACAGTGAAGCCAGCTCTGCTTAGCCACAGCCGGTCGGTACAGTGAAGCCAGCTCTGCTTAGCCACAGCCGGTCGGTACAGTGAAGCCAGCTCTGCTTAGCAACAGCCGGTCGGTACAGTGAAGCCAGCTCTGCTTAGCCACAGCCGGTCGGTACAGTGAAGCCAGCTCTGCTTAGCCACAGCCGGTCGGTACAGTGAAGCCAGCTCTGCTTAGCCACAGCCGGTCGGTACAGTGAAGCCAGCTCTGCTTAGCCACAGCCAGTCGGTACAGTGAAGCCAGCTCTGCTTAGCCACAGCCAGTCGGTACAGTGAAACCAGGCGTTTTTCTCTGACTTGTGAGAGACGTCCTGGTGAGACGTTTTACAAGCTGTGAACACGATTGGAGAAATCAGAACTACAGTCGTGGCCAAAAGTTTTGAGAATGACACAAATATGAATTTTCACAAAGTCTGCTGCCTCAGTTTGTATGATGGCAATTTGCATATACTCCAGAATGTTATGAAGAGTGATCAGATTAATTTTTATTAATTTGCCATGCAAATGAACTGAATCCCCCAAAAACATTTCCACTGCATTTCAGCCCTGCCACAGGGCATCATGTCAGTGATTCTCTCATTAACACAGGTGTGAGTGTGGACGAGGACAAGGCTGGAGATCACTCTGTCATGCTGATTGAGTTCGAATAACAGACTGGAAGCTTCAAAGGGAGGGTGGTGCTTGGAATCATTTTTCTTCCTCTGTCAACCATGGTTACTTGCAAGGAAACACGTGCCGTCATCATTGCTTTGCACAAAAAGGGCTTCACAGGCAAAGATATTGCTGCCAGTAAGATTGCAACTAAATCAACCATTTATCGGATCATCAAGAACTTCAAGGAGAGTGGTTCAATTGTTGTGAAGAAGGCTTCAGGGCGCCCAAGAAAGTCCAGCAAGCGCCAGGACCGTCTCCTAAAGTTGATTCAAATGCAGGATTGGGGCACCACCAGTACAGAGCTTGCTCAGGAATGGCAGCAGGCAGGTGTGAGTGCATCTGCGCGCACAGTGAGGCGAAGACTTTTGGAGGATAGCCTGGTGTCAAGAAGGGCAGCAAAGAAGCCACTTCTCTCCAGGAAAATCATCAGGGACAGACTGATATTCTGCAAAAGGTACAGGGATTGGACTGCTGAGGACTGGGGCAAAGACATTTTCTCTGATGAATCCCCTTTCCGATTGTTTGGGGCATTCGGAAAAAAGCTTGCCCGGAGAAGACAAGGTGAGCGCTACCATCAGTCCTGTGTCATGCCAACAGTAAAGCATCCTGAGACCGTTCATGTGTGGGTTTGCTTCTCAGCCAAGGGAGTGGGCTCACTCACAATTTTGGCTAAGAACACAGCCATGAATAAAGAATGGTACCAACACATCCTCCGAGAGTAACTTCTCCCAACAAACAGTTTGGTGACGAACAATGCCTTTTCCAGCATGATGGAGCACCTTGCCATAAGGAAAGAGTGATAACTATGTGGCTCGGGGAACAAAACATCGATATTTTGGGTCCATGGCCAGGAAACTCCCCAGACCTTAATCCCATTGAGAACTTGTGGTCAATCCTCAAGAGGCGGGTGGACAAACAAAAACCCACAAATTCTGACAAACTCCAAGCATTGATTATGCAAGAATGGGCTGCCATCAGTCAGGATGTGGCCCATAAATTAATTGACAGCATGCCAGGGCGGATTGCAGAGGTCTTGAAAAAGAAGGGTCAACACTGCAAATATTGGCTCTTGCATCAACTTCATGTAATTGTCAATAAAAGCCTTTGACACTTATGAAATTCTTGTAATTATACTTTAGTATTCCATAGTAACATCTGACAAAAATATCTAAAGACACTGAAGCAGAAAACTTTGTGGAAATTAATATTTGTGTCATTCTCAAAACTTTTGGCCACGACTATATATATATACAGTGGTCTCCCAAATGATTTACACTCTTGGATAAAGATGAGCAACTTATATTATAATGTGTTAATATGTTTCTAAACACTTCTACAATAATATGGATACTACCATGATTACGGATAATCCTGAATTAATTGTGGGTCATACTTTCACCTCAAATCAAATGTATTTATAAAGCCCTTCTTACATCAGCTGATGTCACAAAGTGCTGTACAGAAACCCAGCCGAAAACCCCAAACAGCAAATAGAGGCTGTATTTGACTCTGTTAGAGTCGTGTAGATATAACCTCAGCAGTGATACATTTATGAACTTCTTTGATGAAAAGATCATGATCATTAGAAAGCAAATTACGGACTCCTCTTTAAATCTGTGTATTTCTCCAATGCTCAGTTGTCTTGAGTCTGCACAACACGGCCAGGACCTAGGATCCTATATCTCTTGACACATCCATGAAAATAGTCATGGCCTCTAAAACCTTTAAGCTGCATATTGGACCCTATTCCAACTAAACTACTGAAAAAGCTATTTCCGGTGCTTGCCTCTCTTATGTTGAACAAAATAAATGGCTCCCTATCCTCCGGATGAGTACCAAACTCACTAAAAGTGGCGATAATAAAAAACTATCGGCCTAAATCGAATCTCCCGTTACACTCCATTAAAAAAAAAAAAGCTGTTGCTCAGCAACTCCCTGCCTTCCTGAAGAAAAACAATATATACGAAACGCTTCAGTCTGTTTTTAGAAACCATCATAGCACTGAGACTGTACTCGTGAAGGTGGTAAATTACCTTTTAATGGCGTCAGACTGAGGCTCTGCATCTGTCCTTGTGCTCCTAGACCTTAGTGCTGTTTTTGACATCATCGATCACCACATTCCTTTTCGAGAGATTGGAAAACCAAATTGGTCTACAAGGACAAGTTCTGGCCTGGTTTAGATCTTATCTGTTTGTCTTCTGACAAATCAACTGTAAGTTTCGGTGTTCCTCAAGGTTCCGTTTAAGGACTACTATTGCTTTCGCTATATATTTTACCTCTTGGTGATGTCATTCGGAAACATAATGTTAACTTTCACTGCTATGCGGACGACACACAGCTGTACATTTCGATGAAACATGGTGAAGCCCCAAAATTGCCTTCCCTGGAAGCATGTGTTTCAGACATAAGGAAGTGGATGGCGGCACATTTTCTACTCGGACAAAACAGAGATGCTTGTTCTAGGTCCCAAGAAACAAAGAGATCTGCTGTTGGATCTGACAATTAATCTTGATGGTTATACAGTCGTCTCAAATAAAACTGTGAAGGACCTCGGCGTTACTCTGGACCCTGATCTCTCTTTTGACGAACATATCAAGACTAATTCAAGGACAGCTTTTTTCCATTTTCGTAACATTACAAAAATCAGACACTTTCTGTCCAAAAATGATGCAAAAAGTTAATCCATGCTTTTGTCTCTTCTAGATTAGACTATTGCAAAAACTCTACTTTCCGGCTACCCGGATAAAGCACTAAATAAACTTCAGTTAGTGCTAAACACGGCTGCTAGAATCCTGACTAGAACCAAAAAATGTGAACTGGTTATCGAACTGGTTATTAGACATGAACCCAGTCGAACTGGTTATTAGACATGAACCCAGTTGGTTATTAGACATGAACCCAGTTGGCTATTAGACATGAACCCAGTTGGTTATTAGACATGAACCCAGTTGGTTATTAGACATGAACCCAGTTGGTTATTAGACATGAACCCAGTTGGTCATTAGACATGAACCCAGTTGGTTATTAGACATGAACCCAGTCGAACTGGTTATTAGACATGAACCCAGTTGGTTATTAGACATGAACCCAGTTGGTTATTAGACATGAACCCAGTTGGTTATTAGACATGAACCCAGTCGAACTGGTTATTAGACATGAACCCAGTTGGTTATTAGACATGAACCCAGTTGGTTATTAGACATGAACCCAGTTGGTCACTAGACATGAACCCAGTTGGTTATTAGACATGAACCCAGTCGAACTGGTTATTAGACATGAACCCAGTTGGTTATTAGACATGAACCCAGTTGGTCATTAGACATGAACCCAGTTGGTTATTAGACATGAACCCAGTTGGTTATTAGACATGAACCCAGTTGGTTATTAGACATGAACCCAGTTGGTTATTAGACATGAACCCAGTTGGTTATTAGACATGAACCCAGTTGGTCATTAGACATGAACCCAGTTGGTCATTAGACATGAACCCAGTTGGTTATTAGACATGAACCCAGTTGGTTATTAGACATGAACCCAGTTGGTTATTAGACATGAACCCAGTTGGTTATTAGACATGAACCCAGTTGGTTATTAGACATGAACCCAGTTGGTTATTAGACATGAACCCAGTTGGTTATTAGACATGAACCCAGTTGGTTATTAGACATGAACCCAGTTGGTCATTAGACATGAACCCAGTTGGTCATTAGACATGAACCCAGTTGGTCATTAGACATGAACCCAGTTGGTCATTAGACATGAACCCAGTTGGTCATTAGACATGAACCCAGTTGGTCATTAGACATGAACCCAGTTGGTCATTAGACATGAACCCAGTTGGTCATTAGACATGAACCCAGTTGGTTATTAGACATGAACCCAGTTGGTCATTAGACATGAACCCAGTTGGTCATTAGACATGAACCCAGTTGGTCATTAGACATGAACCCAGTTGGTCATTAGACATGAACCCAGTTGGTTATTAGACATGAACCCAGTTGGTTATTAGACATGAACCCAGTTGGTTATTAGACATGAACCCAGTTGGTTATTAGACATGAACCCAGTTGGTTATTAGACATGAACCCAGTTGGTTATTAGACATGAACCCAGTTGGTTATTAGACATGAACCCAGTTGGTTATTAGACATGAACCCAGTTGGTTATTAGACATGAACCCAGTTGGTTATTAGACATGAACCCAGTTGGTTATTAGACATGAACCCAGTTGGTCATTAGACATGAACCCAGTTGGTCATTAGACATGAACCCAGTTGGTTATTAGACATGAACCCAGTTGGTCATTAGACATGAACCCAGTTGGTCATTAGACATGAACCCAGTTGGTCATTAGACATGAACCCAGTTGGTCATTAGACATGAACCCAGTTGGTCATTAGACATGAACCCAGTTGGTCATTAGACATGAACCCAGTTGGTCATTAGACATGAACCCAGTTGGTCATTAGACATGAACCCAGTTGGTCATTAGACATGAACCCAGTTGGTCATTAGACATGAACCCAGTTGGTCATTAGACATGAACCCAGTTGGTCATTAGACATGAACCCAGTTGGTTATTAGACATGAACCCAGTTGGTTATTAGACATGAACCCAGTTGGTTATTAGACATGAACCCAGTTGGTTATTAGACATGAACCCAGTTGGTTATTAGACATGAACCCAGTTGGTTATTAGACATGAACCCAGTTGGTTATTAGACATGAACCCAGTTGGTTATTAGACATGAACCCAGTTGGTTATTAGACATGAACCCAGTTGGTTATTAGACATGAACCCAGTTGGTTATTAGACATGAACCCAGTTGGTTATTAGACATGAACCCAGTTGGTTATTAGACATGAACCCAGTTGGTTATTAGACATGAACCCAGTTGGTTATTAGACATGAACCCAGTTGGTTATTAGACATGAACCCAGTTGGTTATTAGACATGAACCCAGTTGGTTATTAGACATGAACCCAGTTGGTTATTAGACATGAACCCAGTTGGTTATTAGACATGAACCCAGTTGGTTATTAGACATGAACCCAGTTGGTTATTAGACATGAACCCAGTTGGTTATTAGACATGAACCCAGTTGGTTATTAGACATGAACCCAGTTGGTCATTAGACATGAACCCAGTTGGTCATTAGACATGAACCCAGTTGGTTATTAGACATGAACCCAGTTGGTTATTAGACATGAACCCAGTTGGTTATTAGACATGAACCCAGTTGGTTATTAGACATGAACCCAGTTGGTTATTAGACATGAACCCAGTTGGTTATTAGACATGAACCCAGTTGGTTATTAGACATGAACCCAGTTGGTTATTAGACATGAACCCAGTTGGTTATTAGACATGAACCCAGTTGGTCATTAGAAAAGCACAAACATACAGTTTTCCTTCACATTAATATACTTGTGAAGTTTTCCCCACCTGGAATGAAGTTGAGAAAACTACCCAGAACACAGTTTGCTGGAGATGCACTCCATGTCGAGGCCCACAGGTGCCTCATTTATAAACGTTGCCTAAATGTCACACTAAATATCTGCATACGTCATTTCTGAGAGAAAAAAAGTAGAGGTTTATAAACTTGGCGTACGCCATACATACACATGTTTCCCGTTAGAATTCAGACCAGTCCTAAAACTGTGCACATCTTGAACAAGCATTATAACTCTGTCTGGAAAATGCCCATCGTTCACCTTCTATGGTGATAATAATAATAATAATAATATAATCATTTGCTGTATAGTTTTTGAACTGATAGACTTAGGCCAGCAGTTTCTAAAATAAAAGAGCAATGGCACATTTGTTTGTAAATTAATAGGAAATATATTATTTTGTAATTATTTGAGATTGCAACGATACGATAAATAGATTTTTATATTTTCCAGTTTTCTATTTATTTATGAATAACTGTCATTTTATCCCCTATTTTCACACAATACTACTTGCCTGTTTGCAAAGCAACACTTCAAACAACTACAATTCAAACACTACACTTCAAACACTACAGTTCAACCACTACAGTTCAACCACTACAGTTCAACCACTACAATTCAACCACTACAGTTCAAACCACGACACATCAACCACTACAGATGGTTGAAAGTTTGCGGGGAGTTAAGTACATTCTCACGTCAACTTCAGTTTTTATGAATGCTAACTTTTGAGTGAAACCTGGCGCATGCAAGTTTGGGGGTATATTTTGTACATATGCAGTGTATATAAAGGAGGCCGCAGGTGTCACCATCACCACTTCTAAACAGTGTGGAGGGCCAGGCATCTTGGCATCTCCCTGTTACAGGAGATGGTTATTTGGGCTGTGTCGCAAATGGCAACCTATTCCCTTTATAGTGGACCCACTGGTCACGATAACAACACCCACCTGTAGCACGCGCTCCAGCAGGTATATTTCACTGGTCATCCCCAAAGCCAACGCCTCCTTTGGCCGCCTTTCCTTCAAGTTTTCTGCTGCCAATGACTGGAAAGAATTGCACAAATCGCTGAAGTTGGAGACTTATATCTCACCTCACTAACTTTAAACATCAGCTATCTGAGCAGCTAACCAATCGCTGCAGCTGTACATAGTTCATCTGTAAATAGCCCACCTAATCTACCTACCTCATCCCCATACTGTTTTTATTTACTTTTCTGCTCTTTTGCACACCAGAATTTCTACTTGCACATCATCATCTGCACATCTATCACTCCAGTGTTAATCTGCTAAATTGTAATTACTTCGCTACTATGGCCTATGTATTGCTTTACCTCCTCACGCCATTTGCACACACTGCATATAGACTTTCATTTTTTTTGATTGTGTTATTGGCTGTACGCTTGTTTTTTCCATGTGTAACTCTGTGTTGTTGTTTGTGTCGCACTGCTTTGCTTTATCTTGGCCAGGTCGCAATTGTAAATGAGAACTTGTTCTCAACTAGCGTACCTGGTTAAATAAAGGTGAAATAAAATATAAAATAAAATAGGGATGTGGTCAAAATTATTGCACTATATAGGGAAAAGGGTGCCATTTGGAATGCACCCAATGGATTTAAAGATTCCACAGTGGAGGGAGAATACTATAAGGCTTTAAATGGTCACAGTGGAGGGAGAATACTACAAGGCTTTAAATGGTCACAGTGGAGGGAGAATACTATAAGGCTTTAAATGGTCACAGTGGAGGGAGAATACTATAAGGCTTTACATGGTCACAGTGGAGGGAGAATACTATAAGGCTTTAAATGGCCACAGTGGAGGGAGAATACTATAAGGCTTTACATGGTCACAGTGGAGGGAGAATACTATAAGGCTTTACATGGTCACAGTGGAGGGAGAATACTATAAGGCTTTACATGGTCACAGTGGAGGGAGAATACTATAAGGCTTTACATGGTCACAGTGGAGGGAAAATACTATAAGGCTTTAAATTGTCACAGTGGAGGGAGAATACTACAAGGCTTTACATGGCCACAGTGGAGGGAGAATACTATAAGGCTTTAAATTGTCACAGTGGAGGGAGAATACTACAAGGCTTTACATGGCCACAGTGGAGGGAGAATACTATAAGGCTTTAAATGGTCACAGTGGAGGGAGAATACTACAAGGCTTTACATGGTCACAGTGGAGGGAGAATACTATAAGGCTTTAAATGGTCACAGTGGAGGGAGAATACTATAAGGCTTTAAATGGTCACAGTGGAGGGAGAATACTACAAGGCTTTAAATGGTCACAGTGGAGGGAGAATACTATAAGGCTTTACATGGTCACAGTGGAGGGAGAATACTATAAGGCTTTACATGGTCACAGTGGAGGGAGAATACTATAAGGCTTTACATGGTCACAGTGGAGGGAGAATACTATAAGGCTTTACATGGTCACAGTGGAGGGAGAATACTATAAGGCTTTACATGGTCACAGTGGAGGGAGAATACTATAAGGCTTTACATGGTCACAGTGGAGGGAGAATACTATAAGGCTTTAAATGGTCACAGTGGAGGGAGAATACTATAAGGCTTTACATGGTCACAGTGGAGGGAGAATACTATAAGGCTTTAAATGGTCACAGTGGAGGGAGAATACTATAAGGCTTTAAATGGTCACAGTGGAGGGAGAATACTACAAGGCTTTAAATGGTCACAGTGGAGGGAGAATACTATAAGGCTTTAAATGGTCACAGTGGAGGGAGAATACTACAAGGCTTTACATGGTCACAGTGGAGGGAGAATACTACAAGGCTTTAAATGGTCACAGTGGAGGGAGAATACTATAAGGCTTTACATGGTCACAGTGGAGGGAGAATACTATAAGGCTTTACATGGTCACAGTGGAGGGAGAATACTATAAGGCTTTAAATGGTCACAGTGGAGGGAGAATACTACAAGGCTTTACATGGTCACAGTGGAGGGAGAATACTATAAGGCTTTAAATGGTCACAGTGGAGGGAGAATACTATAAGGCTTTACATGGTCACAGTGGAGGGAGAATACTATAAGGCTTTACATGGTCACAGTGGAGGGAGAATACTATAAGGCTTTAAATGGTCACAGTGGAGGGAGAATACTATAAGGCTTTAAATGGCCACAGTGGAGGGCTGTTAGGATTTAAAGATCAGTGCTGAGATGAGAACCACTCAATCAGAGAGACACAGTGGCTGTGTTATAACCAGCTCAATCAGTGAGACACAGTGTCTGTGTTATAACCAGCTCAATCAGAGAGACACAGTGTCTGTTATGACCAGCTCAATCAGAGAGACACGGTGTCTGTGTTATAACCAGCTCAATCAGAGAGACACGGTGTCTGTTATAATCAGCTCAATCAGAGAGGCACAGTGTCTGTTATGACCAGCTCAATCAGAGAGACACAGTGTCTGTGTTATAACCAGCTCAATCAGAGAAACACAGTGTCTGTGTTATAACCAGCGTCAATCAGAGAGGCACAGTGTCTGTGTTATAACCAGCTCAATCAGTGAGACACAGTGTCTGTGTTATGATCAGCTCAATCAGAGAGACACAGTGTCTGTTATAACCAGCTCAATCAGTGAGACACAGTGTCTGTGTTATGATCAGCTCAATCAGAGAGACACAGTGTCTGTTATAACCAGCTCAATCAGTGAGACACAGTGTCTGTGTTATAACCAGCTCAATCAGAGAGACACAGTGTCTGTTATGACCAGCTCAATCAGAGAGACACGGTGTCTGTGTTATAACCAGCTCAATCAGAGAGACACAATGTCTGTGTTATAACCAGCTCAATCAGAGAGACACAGTGTCTGTGTTATAACCAGCTCAATCAGAGAGACACAATGTCTGTGTTATAACCAGCTCAATCAGAGAGACACAATGTCTGTGTTATGATCAGCTTGTGATTCTGTAACTGTAGTGATGGCTGGGGCGTGTGTGTTTGTGTTCTGTGTGTGTGTATGTGTGTGTATGTGTGTGTGTGTGTGTGTGTGTGTGTGTGTGTGTGTGTGTGTGTGTGCTGACCAGTGTGATACTGTAGTCAGGGGAGGGGAGGGGGGAGATAGATGTTTCCTTGGCCACTAGTCATCAATCCAGCCTCAAGGCTTTCAGTCAACACTAAACCAGACTGTTGGAGAGGAACGCCTAGTAATGTTACGACAGCTAGGAGGTCAGATACATAAATAAGAACAAATTCTGCCTTAGAGGTGAACAGAGGTGCTGACGAGCGGAACACACGGAACATACGGAACATATGGAACACACGGAACATACGGGAACACACGGAACATATGGAACACACGGAACATACGGAACACACGGAACATACGGTAACATTTAGAATATAGAACACAGAACTCAGAAAAACAACCAAATGGAACTTGGTATTGTACTCTTCCCTCCATTTAAACTTCAGTGAACTGTATTGCCTCAGAAGAGAGAGTACATTTCTTGACCCGAAAACTCTTTTTATTTTTTTGCTCCTCCTTGGAGAGCATCGTTCATCTACAAAACTTTCTCGAGCAGGTTCTGATGATTTATTTCAGTTTTCTACACCTCTTTCAAAGATGATTTTTGGAACTCTTAATTGTTTTACAGGATGTAAACAAGCTAACGTGGTTTCACATGCTGTTGTGACGGGGGATCGGTCACATGTCCTGGAGTCAAGCCACACATGATCACCAATCATGTGCTAATGTCTAACACACCGGCTAACGAGCAAGATCTGTTTATCGTTTCAACATCAAGATTGTGTACAGTATGTATGAGTGGCCGGTGTGTCAGCAGTGGTTGTGGGACATTGATAGACTGTACAACTGTACAATGACTACTGTAGTTAGATACTAGGTTATTGAAGGCCACTTGAAGATTTGATATACCAGATCTTTTATTGGGGCTTCCAAGCTTGGTAGGAAGTATCTGGTGTGGGGAACGTCTTGGGACAGACTGTTATTTTGTATGAAGTGAACGACTTTTTCCCCCACTTTTCCTCCCCAATTTAGTGATATCCAAATCGGTAGTTACACTCTTGTCCCATTGCTGCAACTCCCCTATGGACTCGGGAGAGGCGAAGGTCGAAAGCCATGCGTCCTCCGAAACACGACCCTGCCCAGCCGCACTGCTTCTTGACACACTGCTCGCTTAACCCGGAAGCCAGGCGCACAAATCTGTCGGTGCCTTAGACCAATGTGCCACTCTAGAGGCCCAAGTGCACTACTTTTGACCAGGGCTCATAGGGCTCTGGTCAAAAGTAGTGCACTATAAAGGGAATAGGGTGCCATTTGGGACACAGCCCCAACTAATCATCCTCCTCCTATCCTATCCTCCTCTCCATTAATTGAATAGCCCTCATCCTTGTAAACCACTTAAAGTTCCAATTGAATTAGGCAATCAACCAATCACAGCGCATTAGGGGCACTTTAAATCCCATGAACTTTTCCTCACTGGTGATGACCTCATATCAAGCGTTTCTAAAGGAAATCCAGACTAGTACGTATGACAGGTAATAAAGTCTGTGAATCTAAACTGTGGCTACAACCTTTAATCCTGGCGTCCCTGAAGAAACCTGAGATCAGGATTTAACGCAATGTAAAGAGAGAATGAGAGAGAGAGTGTCACGACTTCCGCCCAAGTCGGCTCCTCTCCTTGTTCGGGCGGCGTTCGGCGGTCGACGTCACCGGCTTTCTAGCCATCGCCGCTCCATTGTTCATGTATCCATTTGTTTTGTCTTGTTCCCTGCACACCTGGTTTTCATTCTCCAATCACACTACATGTATTTATTCCTCTGTTCCCCATCATGTCTTTGTGAAAGATTGTTTGTGTTACGTGTGTATTGTTGACGCGCCAGACTGGTTTGTTTTTTCCGTGGTATTTCACGAAGATGCTTATTGTTAAACATAATTATTGTGACTGTTTTGCGCGTTTTGCACTTTTGCCTCAATAAAGTGTGCGCCTGTTCACAAATCTCTGCTCTCCTGCACCTGACTTCACTACCAGTACGCACACACCTGACAGAGAGAGAGAGAGAGAGAGAGAGAGAGAGAGAGAGAGAGAGAGAGAATGAAAGAAAGATAAATAAAAATGAGAGAGAATGAATGAAGGAGAGAAAGAAAGAAAGAAAAAAAAGAAAGAAAGAAAGAAAGAGAGAAAGAAAGATAGAGAGAAAGAAAGATAGAGAGAGAGAGAAAGCGAGTGTGCTTGGGGTTCTAGGGCAGTGGAACAATATTTGTTATTGAGAGAGGTTACTACGTGTCTTTTTTGGTTACTACGTCTATTCCATAAAATGAGCACCATCGTGACATTCCAGTTCTAATCTGCAATCTGTTCTATGAATTCAGATTCTTGTTTTGTCTCTTCTCTATAGGAGGCTGTCTGTAGTCATAGTACTGAAAGGACCTGGTTTAGAATTTAAAAACACACACTCCTATTCTCAGGTTCTACCACTCAGCAACACTGACACTCTTCACATTTACACACATACATACACAGACGTGTGACCCAACAATGACCCAACACACCTCCAGGTTGTGTAAGGGCTATTTGACCAAGAAGGAGAGTGATGGAGTGCTGCATCAGATGACCTGTCCTCCACAATCCCCCAACCTCAACCCATTTGAGATGGTTTGGTATGAGTTAAAAATAAAAAATAAAATATATATATATATATTTAACCTTTATTTAACTAAGCAAGTCAGTTAAGAACAAATTCTTATTTTACAATGACGGCCTACCCCGGTCAAACCCAGACGACGCTGGGCCAATTGTGCGCCGCCCTATGGGACTCCCAATCACGGTCGGATGTGATACAGTCTAGATTCGAACCAGGGACTGTAGTGACACCTCTTGCACTGAGATGCAGTGCCTTAGACCGCTGCTCTTCTGCAGAGTGAAGAAAAACAGCCAACAAGTGCTCAGCATATGTGGGAAGTCCTTAAAGACTGTTGGAAAAGCATTCCAGGTGAAACTGGTTGAGAGAATGCCAAGAGTGTGCAAAGCTGTCATCAAGGCAAAGGGTGGCTACTTTTTTATTTGTTTAGCACTTTTTTGGTTACTACATGATTCCATATGTGTTATTTCATAGTTTTGATGTCTTCACTATTATTCTATAATGTAGAAAATATTAAAAATAAAGATAAACCCTGGAATGAGTAGGTGTGTCCAAATATTTGACTGGTACTGTAAGTGTCTGTTTGGGGTCTAAACTGCTGCTACAAATAACAACATTGGTCATATAGGGTATCTATTCATGTAGTAAGAATAGCAAAGTTATTAGAAGTTGGAATGTTGACGCTAAAAAGCCACAGTGAACAATACAACAATGAAGCTTCACTATTACATTCTGGAACGTTCATTCAAGTCATTCAACTGCAAATTGTTACTAAGTAACATGTTCACCGCAAACAGAACCCTAGACCTGTACTCTAGTCCTTATACTGTATGGACCGTGGCAGATCTAGTCTGGTCTTTTCTAAGCATCAGCCTTGTCAAAACCCAATACCTTCTTCTTGTCCCTCTCATCTTGCACTACTTTAGACCAGAGCCCTATTCCCTGTTCACCCTGTTACCCATAGTGCACTACTTTAGACCAGAGCCCTATTCCCTGTTCACCCTGTTACCCATAGTGCACTACTTTAGACCAGAGCCCTATTCCCTGTTCACCCCGTGAACCATAGTGCACTACTTTAGACCAGAGCCCTATTCCCTGTTCACCCTGTTACCCATAGTGCACTACTTTAGACCAGAGCCCTATTCCCTGTTCACCTTGTTACCCATAGTGCACTACTTTAGACCAGAGCCCTATTCCCTGTTCACCCTGTTACCCATAGTGCACTACTTTAGACCAGAGCCCTATTCCCTGTTCACCCTGTTACCCAGAGTGCACTACTTTAGACCAGAGCCCTATTCCCTGTTCACCCTGTTACCCATAGTGCACTACTTTAGACCAGAGCCCTATTCCCTGTTCACCCTGTTACCCATAGTGCACTACTTTAGACCAGAGCCCTATTCACCCTGTTACCCATAGTGCACTACTTTAGACCAGAGCCCTATTCCCTGTTCACCCTGTTACCCATAGTGCACTACTTTTGACCAGAGCCCTATTCACCGTGTTACCCACAGTGCACTACTTTAGACCAGAGCCCTATTCCCTGTTCACCCTGTTACCCATAGTGCACTACTTTAGACCAGAGCCCTATTCCCTGTTCACCCTGTTACCCATAGTGCACTACTTTAGACCAGAGCCCTATTCCCTGTTCACCTTGTTACCCATAGTGCACTAGTTTAGACCAGAGCCCTATTCCCTGTTCACCCTGTTACCCATAGTGCACTACTTTAGACCAGAGCCCTATTCCCTGTTCACCCTGTTACCCATAGTGCACTACTTTAGACCAGAGCCCTATTCCCTGTTCACCCTGTTACCCATAGTGCACTACTTTAGACCAGAGCCCTATTCCCTGTTCACCTTGTTACCCATAGTGCACTACTTTAGACCAGAGCCCTATTCCCTGTTCACCCTGTTACCCATAGTGCACTACTTTAGACCAGAGCCCTATTCCCTGTTCACCCCGTGAACCATAGTGCACTACTTTAGACCAGAGCCCTATTCCCTGTTCACCCTGTTACCCATAGTGCACTACTTTAGACCAGAGCCATATTCCCTGTTCACCTTGTTACCCATAGTGCACTACTTTAGACCAGAGCCCTATTCCCTGTTCACCCTGTTACCCATAGTGCACTACTTTAGACCAGAGCCCTATTCCCTGTTCACCCTGTTACCCAGAGTGCACTACTTTAGACCAGAGCCCTATTCCCTGTTCACCCTGTTACCCATAGTGCACTACTTTAGACCAGAGCCCTATTCCCTGTTCACCCTGTTACCCATAGTGCACTACTTTAGACCAGAGCCCTATTCACCCTGTTACCCATAGTGCACTACTTTAGACCAGAGCCCTATTCCCTGTTCACCCTGTTACCCATAGTGCACTACTTTTGACCAGAGCCCTATTCACCGTGTTACCCACAGTGCACTACTTTAGACCAGAGCCCTATTCCCTGTTCACCCTGTTACCCATAGTGCACTACTTTAGACCAGAGCCCTATTCCCTGTTCACCCTGTTACCCATAGTGCACTACTTTAGACCAGAGCCCTATTCCCTGTTCACCTTGTTACCCATAGTGCACTAGTTTAGACCAGAGCCCTATTCCCTGTTCACCCTGTTACCCATAGTGCACTACTTTAGACCAGAGCCCTATTCCCTGTTCACCCTGTTACCCATAGTGCACTACTTTAGACCAGAGCCCTATTCCCTGTTCACCCTGTTACCCATAGTGCACTACTTTAGACCAGAGCCCTATTCCCTGTTCACCTTGTTACCCATAGTGCACTACTTTAGACCAGAGCCCTATTCCCTGTTCACCCTGTTACCCATAGTGCACTACTTTAGACCAGAGCCCTATTCCCTGTTCACCCCGTGAACCATAGTGCACTACTTTAGACCAGAGCCCTATTCCCTGTTCACCCTGTTACCCATAGTGCACTACTTTAGACCAGAGCCATATTCCCTGTTCACCTTGTTACCCATAGTGCACTACTTTAGACCAGAGCCCTATTCCCTGTTCACCCTGTTACCCATAGTGCACTACTTTAGACCAGAGCCCTATTCCCTGTTCACCCTGTTACCCAGAGTGCACTACTTTAGACCAGAGCCCTATTCCCTGTTCACCCTGTTACCCATAGTGCACTACTTTAGACCAGAGCCCTATTCCCTGTTCACCCTGTTACCCATAGTGCACTACTTTAGACCAGAGCCCTATTCACCCTGTTACCCATAGTGCACTACTTTAGACCAGAGCCCTATTCCCTGTTCACCCTGTTACCCATAGTGCACTACTTTTGACCAGAGCCCTATTCACCGTGTTACCCACAGTGCACTACTTTAGACCAGAGCCCTATTCCCTGTTCACCCTGTTACCCATAGTGCACTACTTTAGACCAGAGCCCTATTCCCTGTTCACCCTGTTACCCATAGTGCACTACTTTAGACCAGAGCCCTATTCCCTGTTCACCTTGTTACCCATAGTGCACTAGTTTAGACCAGAGCCCTATTCCCTGTTCACCCTGTTACCCATAGTGCACTACTTTAGACCAGAGCCCTATTCCCTGTTCACCCTGTTACCCATAGTGCACTACTTTAGATCAGAGCCCTATTCCCTGTTCACCCTGTTACCCATAGTGCACTACTTTAGACCAGAGCCCTATTCCCTGTTCACCCTGTTACCCATAGTGCACTACTTTAGACCAGAGCCCTATTCCCTGTTCACCCTGTTACCCATAGTGCACTACTTTAGACCAGAGCCCTATTCCCTGTTCACCCTGTTACCCATAGTGCACTACTTTAGACCAGAGCCCTATTCCCTATTCACCCTGTTACCCATAGTGCACTACTTTAGACCAGAGCCCTATTCCCTGTTCACCCTGTTACCCATAGTGCACTACTTTAGACCAGAGCCCTATTCCCTGTTCCCCATAGTGCACTACTTTAGACCAGAGCCCTATTCCCTGTTCACCCTGTTACCCATAGTGCACTACTTTTGACCAGAGCCCTATTCACCGTGTTACCCACAGTGCACTACTTTAGACCAGAGCCCTATTCCCTGTTCACCCTGTTACCCATAGTGCACTACTTTAGACCAGAGCCCTATTCCCTGTTCACCCTGTTACCCATAGTGCACTACTTTAGACCAGAGCCCTATTCCCTGTTCACCTTGTTACCCATAGTGCACTAGTTTAGACCAGAGCCCTATTCCCTGTTCACCCTGTTACCCATAGTGCACTACTTTAGACCAGAGCCCTATTCCCTGTTCACCCTGTTACCCATAGTGCACTACTTTAGACCAGAGCCCTATTCCCTGTTCACCCTGTTACCCATAGTGCACTACTTTAGACCAGAGCCCTATTCACCCTGTTACCCATAGTGCACTACTTTAGACCAGAGCCCTATTCCCTGTTCACCCTGTTACCCATAGTGCACTACTTTTGACCAGAGCCCTATTCACCGTGTTACCCACAGTGCACTACTTTAGACCAGAGCCCTATTCCCTGTTCACCCTGTTACCCATAGTGCACTACTTTAGACCAGAGCCCTATTCCCTGTTCACCCTGTTACCCATAGTGCACTACTTTAGACCAGAGCCCTATTCCCTGTTCACCTTGTTACCCATAGTGCACTAGTTTAGACCAGAGCCCTATTCCCTGTTCACCCTGTTACCCATAGTGCACTACTTTAGACCAGAGCCCTATTCCCTGTTCACCCTGTTACCCATAGTGCACTACTTTAGACCAGAGCCCTATTCCCTGTTCACCCTGTTACCCATAGTGCACTACTTTAGACCAGAGCCCTATTCCCTGTTCACCTTGTTACCCATAGTGCACTACTTTAGACCAGAGCCCTATTCCCTGTTCACCCTGTTACCCATAGTGCACTACTTTAGACCAGAGCCCTATTCCCTGTTCACCCCGTGAACCATAGTGCACTACTTTAGACCAGAGCCCTATTCCCTGTTCACCCTGTTACCCATAGTGCACTACTTTAGACCAGAGCCATATTCCCTGTTCACCTTGTTACCCATAGTGCACTACTTTAGACCAGAGCCCTATTCCCTGTTCACCCTGTTACCCATAGTGCACTACTTTAGACCAGAGCCCTATTCCCTGTTCACCCTGTTACCCAGAGTGCACTACTTTAGACCAGAGCCCTATTCCCTGTTCACCCTGTTACCCATAGTGCACTACTTTAGACCAGAGCCCTATTCCCTGTTCACCCTGTTACCCATAGTGCACTACTTTAGACCAGAGCCCTATTCACCCTGTTACCCATAGTGCACTACTTTAGACCAGAGCCCTATTCCCTGTTCACCCTGTTACCCATAGTGCACTACTTTTGACCAGAGCCCTATTCACCGTGTTACCCACAGTGCACTACTTTAGACCAGAGCCCTATTCCCTGTTCACCCTGTTACCCATAGTGCACTACTTTAGACCAGAGCCCTATTCCCTGTTCACCCTGTTACCCATAGTGCACTACTTTAGACCAGAGCCCTATTCCCTGTTCACCTTGTTACCCATAGTGCACTAGTTTAGACCAGAGCCCTATTCCCTGTTCACCCTGTTACCCATAGTGCACTACTTTAGACCAGAGCCCTATTCCCTGTTCACCCTGTTACCCATAGTGCACTACTTTAGATCAGAGCCCTATTCCCTGTTCACCCTGTTACCCATAGTGCACTACTTTAGACCAGAGCCCTATTCCCTGTTCACCCTGTTACCCATAGTGCACTACTTTAGACCAGAGCCCTATTCCCTGTTCACCCTGTTACCCATAGTGCACTACTTTAGACCAGAGCCCTATTCCCTGTTCACCCTGTTACCCATAGTGCACTACTTTAGACCAGAGCCCTATTCCCTATTCACCCTGTTACCCATAGTGCACTACTTTAGACCAGAGCCCTATTCCCTGTTCACCCTGTTACCCATAGTGCACTACTTTAGACCAGAGCCCTATTCCCTGTTCCCCATAGTGCACTACTTTAGACCAGAGCCCTATTCCCTGTTCACCCTGTTACCCATAGTGCACTACTTTTGACCAGAGCCCTATTCACCGTGTTACCCACAGTGCACTACTTTAGACCAGAGCCCTATTCCCTGTTCACCCTGTTACCCATAGTGCACTACTTTAGACCAGAGCCCTATTACCTGTTCACCCTGTTACCCATAGTGCACTACTTTAGACCAGAGCCCTATTCCCTGTTCACCTTGTTACCCATAGTGCACTAGTTTAGACCAGAGCCCTATTCCCTGTTCACCCTGTTACCCATAGTGCACTACTTTAGACCAGAGCCCTATTCCCTGTTCACCCTGTTACCCATAGTGCACTACTTTAGACCAGAGCCCTATTCCCTGTTCACCCTGTTACCCATAGTGCACTACTTTAGACCAGAGCCCTATTCCCTGTTCACCCTGTTACCCATAGTGCACTACTTTAGACCAGAGCCCTATTCCCTGTTCACCCTGTTACCCATAGTGCACTACTTTAGACCAGAGCCCTATTCCCTGTTCACCCTGTTACCCATAGTGCACTACTTTAGACCAGAGCCCTATTCCCTATTCACCCTGTTACCCATAGTGCACTACTTTAGACCAGAGCCCTATTCCCTGTTCACCCTGTTACCCATAGTGCACTACTTTAGACCAGAGCCCTATTCCCTGTTCCCCATAGTGCACTACTTTAGACCAGAGCCCTATTCCCTGTTCCCCATAGTGCACTACTTTAGACCAGAGCCCTATTCCCTGTTCCCCATAGTGCACTACTTTAGACCAGAGCCCTATTCCCTGTTCCCCATAGTGCACTACTTTAGACCAGAGCCCTATTCCCTGTTACCCATAGTGCACTACTTTAGACCAGAGCCCTATTCCCTATTCACCCTGTTACCCATAGTGCACTACTTTAGACCAGAGCCCTATTCCCTGTTCACCCTGTTACCCATAGTGCACTACTTTAGACCAGAGCCCTATTCCCTGTTCACCCTGTTACCCATAGTGCACTACTTTAGACCAGAGCCCTATTCCCTGTTCACCCTGTTACCCATAGTGCACTACTTTAGACCAGAGCCCTATTCCCTATTCACCCTGTTACCCATAGTGCACTACTTTAGACCAGAGCCCTATTCCCTGTTCACCCTGTTACCCATAGTGCACTACTTTAGACCAGAGCCCTATTCCCTGTTCACTGTGTTACAATTTTTCCCCCCATTTTATTCTCCACAATAACCTAAAACACAACAACAAAGCAGTCTTGAAGGGGTTCCCACATATGCTGAGCACTTGTTAGAGGCTTTTCCTTCACTCTGCGGTCTAACTCATAACAAACCATCTCAATTGGGTTTAGGTTGGGTGATTGTGGAGGCCAGGTCATCTGATGCAGCACTCCATCACTCTCCTTCTTGGTTAAATAGCGCACCCCAAAAAATTTACAAATTAGTAAAACTGGGTATTTTCTCCATACAGATCTACATTTTATTTTTGTCAGACGCTCTTATCTAGAGCAACTTACAGTAGTAGCGAGTGCAATACATTTCCGTTTCTACTGGTCCCCTGCGGGAATCGAACCCACAACCCTGATTGTTCTACTTTGAAGCTGCCCCATGAAAGAAGCTTGATGTTGATGAAATGTCAGCAAAAAATATATATATATAAAAATTAAAAAACAATGAGACTACAGAGGATAATTCGCACAGCTGACAGAGATAAAGACAATTCACTCATTTGATTCAATTACATGCATACGATCTACACAGAATGTCATGTGAAGTTTAATATTTGAGAAGATTGGGAAAAATGCCAATCATTTATATCCAACTTGTAAGTTGAATTATGGACTTTTACATGAAAAATGCAGTGATGTTAATTTGGGTGTACCATACAGTATCTTTAGTTAAAAGGGTAGAGAGACATTTTGACAATGAAGTCCTTTGTTCTACTTACCTAGAATCAGGTGAACTCATCAGTACCATTTTAATGTCTTAATGAGTCATACTTCCTAGAGTCAGGTGAACTCATCAGTACCATTTTAATGTCTTAATGAGTCATACTGAGTTTCCAAAGTCTTTTCCAAATATTTATGGGAGATGCCATTACTTTCTTTTTGGACTTAATGCCTTTACCCAGATGAACACCCCATTCAATAGAGGCCTTTATACTACATGTCTTTACCCAGATGAACACCCCATTCCATAGAGGCCTTTATACTACATGTCTTTACCCAGAGGAACACCCCATTCCATAGAGGCCTGTATACTACATGTCTTTACCCAGAGGAACACCCCATTCAATAGAGGCCTTTATACTACATGTCTTTACCCAGATGAACACCCCATTCCATAGAGGCCTTTATACTACATGTCTTTACCCAGATGAACACCCCATTCCATAGAGGCCTGTATACTACATGTCTTTACCCAGAGGAACACCCCATTCCATAGAGGCCTTTATACTACATGTCTTTACCCAGAGGAACACCCCATTCAATAGAGGCCTTTATACTGCATGTCTTTACCCAGAGGAACACCCCATTCCATAGAGGCCTTTATACTACATGACTTTACCCAGAGGAACACCCCATTCAATAGAGGCCTGTATACTACATGTCTTTACCCAGATGAACACCCCATTCAATAGAGGCCTTTATACTACATGACTTTACCCAGAGGAACACCCCATTCCATAGAGGCCTTTATACTACATGACTTTACCCAAAGGAACACCCCATTCCATAGAAGTCTTCATTAGTGCAGACACTTCCAAATGACCCATAACCATCTATGTTGAAATCAGGCCTGGGTTTGAATACTATTTGAAATATTTGTAAAGCTTTTGTTGTTTGCTTTCTCCTGCATTGAGTGCCAGATGAGAAGAGTTTGCCGTTTTGGTACACTTTTATTGCAACAGTCAAGCTCAATTTAAGCTCAGGTAAAGTAATTAACATTAATTAAAATTAATTAAAATAATATTTGAACCCAGGTCAAATCAAATCACATTTTATTTGTCACATGTGCCGAATACAACAAGTGTAGACCTTACCGTGAAATTCTTACTTACAAGCCCTTAAGCAACAATGCAGTTTTGAGAAAATAAAGTTAAGAAAATATTTACAAAATAAACTAAAGTAAAAATTATATATATTTTTTTAAAGTAACACAATAAAATAACCATAACAAGGCTATATACAGGGGGTACAGGTACCGAGTCAATGTGCAGGTGGTACAGGTTAGTCAAGGTAATTTGTACATGTAGGTAGGGGTAAAGTGACTATGCATTGATAAACAGCAGTGTAAAATAGTCTGGGTAGGCCATTTGATTAATTGTTCAGCAACCGGTCAGGATGCTCTCGATGGTGCAGCTGTAGAACTTTTTGAGGATCTGGGGACCCATGCCAAATCTTTTCGGTCTCCTGAGGGGGAAAAAGTTTTGTCGTGCCCTCTTCACAATTTTCTTGGTATGTTTGTACCATGATAGTTCATTGGTGATGTGGACACCAATGAACTTAAAACTCTCGGCCCACTCCACTGCAGCCCCGTCGATGTTAATGGGGGCCTGTTTGGGCCGCATTTTCCTGTAGTCCACGATCATCTCCTTTGTCTTGCTCACATTGAGGGAGAAGTTGTTGTCCTGGCACCTACACTGTCTAGTCGTTGTCGGTGATCAGGCCTACTACTACTGTGTCATCAGCAAACTTAATGATGGTGTTCGAGTCAACATTTGCCATGCAGTCGTGGGTGAACAGGGAGTACAGGAGGGGACTAAGCACGCACCCGAGGGGCCCCCGTGTTGAGGATCAGCGTGGCAGAGGTCTGGTTGAAACCAGAGGAAGGCCTTTGCGCTGTGTTGATATTGGGTCTAGTGTTGTAAAGAGAAATCCACTTAGATCACTTGCTATCGGACGTAACAGTAATTCACGGTGTGTTACACAGAGGGTTTCTTCAGTCTTCCCAATACGACTTATGGACTGTGTCCCAAATGGCACCCTATTGCCTATATACTGTATTCCCTACACCCTATGGACCATGGTCAAAAGCAATGCACTATATAGGGAATAGGGAGCCACTTGGGATGCATCCCTAACCATCTGTGCAGAAAGCAGAGAAGGCGTGTGTCCTGTGTTGGTCTCTAGGTCTGTGTTGCATTACAGATCGGATTCAGATCTGATTCAAAAGATAAATCACAAATGACTCAACGGACATAAACAGGAAATGGCTCCGTTCCTTCCTTCCTTCAAGAGAAAGAGAGCATAAACAGGAAATGGCTCCGTTCCTTCCTTCCTTCAAGAGAAAGAGAGCATAAACAGGAAATGGCTCTGTTCCTTCCTTCAAGAGAAAGAGAGCATAAACAGGAAATGGCTCCGTTCCTTCCTTCCTTCAAGAGAAAGAAAGATCTTTCCTTCCATCTCATTGGCATTCATACTGCTACCCCACCAGTTTATCCATCAAATTATTATTATGATCTAGTCTTCGTCTGACGCTGGTGGATCTATAATAATGAAATGATCTAGTCTTCGTCTGACGCTGGTGGATCTATAATAATGAAATGATCTAGTCTTCGTCTGACGCTGGTGGATCTATAATAATGAAATGATCTAGTCTTCGTCTGACGCTGGTGGATCTATAATAATGAAATGATCTAGTCTTCGTCTGACGCTGGTGGATCTATAATAATGAAATGATCTAGTCTTCGTCTGACGCTGGTGGATCTATAATAATGAAATGATCTAGTCTTCGTCTGACGCTGGTGGATCTATAATAAGCTGATCATATTTTAAGAACAAATCTGTTCACATCCCTGTTAGTGAGCATTTCTCCTTTGCCAAGATAATCCATCCACCTGACAGGTGTGGCATATCAAGAAGATGATTAAACAGCATGATCATTACACAGGTGCACCTTGTGCTGAGGACAATAAAAGGCCACTCTAAAATGTGCAGATGTGTCACACAACACAATGCCACAGACGTCTCAAGTTTTGAGGAAGCGTGCAATTGGCACGCTGACTGTAGGAACGTCCACCAGAGCTGTTGCCAGAAAATGTAATGTTCATTTCTCTACCATAAGCCGCGTCCAACGTCATTTTAGAGAATTTGGCAGTACGTTCAACCGGCTTCACAACAGCAGACCATGTGTATGGCGTCATGTGGGCGAGCGGTTTGCTGATATCAACGTTGTGAACAGAGTGACCCATGGTTGTGGTGGGGTTATGGTATGGACAGGCATAAGCTACAGACAACGAACACAATTGCATTTTATCAATGGCAATTTGAATGCACAGAGATACTGTGATGAGATCCTGAGGCCCACTGTCGTGCCATTCATCCATTACCATCACCTCATGTTTCAGCATGATAATGCACTGCCCCATGTCACAAGGATCTGTACACAATCTCTGGAAGCTGAACATTTCTCAGTTCTTCCACTGCGTGCACACTCACCAGATATGTCACCCATATTGAGCATGTTTGGGATGCTCTGGATCTGTGTGTTCAACAGTGGGTACCAGTTCCCGCCAAAACCCCAGCAAATTCACACAGCCGTTGAAGAGTGGCACAACATTCTACAGGCCACAATCAACAGCCTGATAAACTCTATGTGAAGGAGATGTGTTGTGCTGCATGAGGAAAATGACTGGTTTTCTGATCCACGCCGATACTTTTTAAAGGTATCTGTGACCAACAGATGCATTTCTATATTCCCAGTCATGTGAAAATCCATAGATTAGGGCCTAATTAATTTATTTCAGTTGACTGATTTCCTTATATGAACTGTAACTCAGTAAAATATTTGAAAATATTTGTCTTCAGTATATATTGCTTCTGAAGCTAAGCAGGGTTGGTCCTGGTCAGTCCCTGGATGGGAGACCAGATGCTGCTGGAAGTGGTGTTGGAGGGCCAGTAGGAGGCACTCTTTCCTCTGGTCTAAAAAATATCCCAATGCCCCAGGGCAGTGATTGGGGACAATGCCCTGTGTAGGGTGCTGTCTTTCAGATGGGACGTTAAACGGGTGTCCTGACTCTCTGAGGTCATTAAAGATCCCATAGCACTTATTGTAAGAGTAGGGGTGTTAACCCCAGTGTCCTGGCTAAATTCCCAATCTGGCCCTCATACCATCACGGTCACCTAATCATCCCCAGCTTACAATTGGCTCATTCATCCCCGCCTCCTTTCCCCTGTAACTATTCCCCAGGTCGTTGCTGTAAATGAGAACGTGTTCTCAGTCAACTTAACTGGTAAAATAACGGTAAAATAAAAATCAATAAAAATCAATGTAAATAAAATAATAAAACAAAGAAATGAGCTCTTGCACCGAGCCTATCTGGGAACAGAAAAGGGAGCTAATTTGATGCAGAATGCAGGGTGTAGAGGTCAGGTCAGACATGTTAGCTGGGTATCTTCTGGCATGTTTAGTCTCACATTGCCACACTTCCAAATGGTGTTAACTCTGGTTCAGAGTGAAATCTCTTAAAAGTTATATATATTTTCCCTTTAACCTCTTCAACTCGAAGGTCTCTAAAGAATGTTTCACCTAAATAAACCCATCTACATGACCAGACAAAGAACGTGTCTGTCAAAAACATTGTTTATGTCCTGCCGTGGCTTAATTTAAAGATCCCCTTATAACAAAAAACAAACAGTGATCGGACATAGCTCTTCTCTATAGAGGCGCTTCTATTTAACTCCTCTGCAGAGTTGAATGTGTGCAAAGCACAGAGCAAAATCCAAAAGGTTACCAGCCCACAGGTCCTATTTAGAAACAGCTAAACACACCCTGTCACAGCATTTAATCCATCATGCTGCAACCTGGTCATTTCACCAGTACAGAAACAAAAGTCTGCAAAAGTGTAATTTAAAAAATATAGTTTCACCTTGTAAAACCCTTTACTAACATCAGCCCCTACATCCTGATTCAGGATCAGTTTTACCTGATCAGATTACATGACCAGGGGAGGGAGGACATGGTCCTAGATCAGCACTCCTACTCTGACACATGCTGCATACAGTACCACCTCGGCCGAGCAGAGCTATTCTGTAAGCGTCGCCCTCTAGTGGCACATTAAAGACATTTCATTTAAAATAAACCTACAGTCTGGTTAATAGCACCTAGCATTTCTCTCTCCAAGCCAATAAATAAACACAGACAGACAGACAGACAGACAGACAGACAGACAGACAGACAGACAGACAGACAGACAGACAGAGACAGACACAGACAGAACATGCATAAAGACATACAATGATGTATGTTGACACATCAAAACTTGCAATGGAGGCCAGATGTTTTTAATAAATCATTTTTATTTAATATGAAAAATAAGTATATTTTGTAACAATGTAAAGTGTAAGAGACCATGTCCCACAATCAAAGTAATTTTACTCGTTTTCAGCATGTAAGGAGTTCTATCTGTTACTTGTTGACATTCCAGCTGTATTGATGACAACATGGAATTCAAGAAATGAAGACAAAAAAAAGCATCTTCAACATTTCTCCCATCAAAAACACACGAATGCTACATTTTTCAACATAAGAAGAAGAAGAGCAAGATACAGGAAATATCCTTTTGAATCAACTTAAATGGAATTGGCTATGGTACTGTCACTGCGGCGATAGAGATTACACACAATGCCATTGTCCAGTTCAGGACAAACTTTTCAAAACATTTCACTTATAAACATTATCGCCCAGTAACTTTTCATTGAAACTATGTTACGTCTTCAGAAAGTACAAATAACACTATGATCTACTGGCTTTCTGTCATGGCGCTGTTATCGGTATTACCAAACAGAGATTCCCGGCACCTCTCAGCGTCTTTCTGACAGGCGACGGAAAACAAATCCGACCACTAGCTTTATTAAAGGACATTCTCTCTAAGATGAGGTAGACTCTGGAAATGTTCCAAGCTATGAGGGGAACGTAAAAGAAGGCTTTGAGATAAAATAAAATTAAAATTAAAAACTCCCAACAAACTGGTTAGTTACAGACGGCAGAAACCACAGACACCCCTTTATGTCATAAAACAGAGAAATAATTCAGTCCTGTTCTGTGAAAACACCAGACACCACCAACCCAGTGTGTACTAGAAATCCTAAGAATCATTGATAAAATGCACATTTCGGATGCGAACTTAAAACACGGAGACAATATTGTGTATCTATAATAGATCAGTCTTGTCTTATGAGGAGAAGACCATAACTGACATCCGGAACTTGGGTAGGCATAGAGCCTCACTCAGGTCTAGACGTGCTTTGAAATCTACCAATCATTCATGAAGCGGTGTGTCGTAACAAAATGTGAAAAGCACCAAAATGTTGCAGATGCATTTATCTGAGATGAAGTGGTTGGAAAAGACCATGCACATACACAGGAAGTAACACAGGAAGTAACACAGGAAATTACACCGGAAGTAACACAGGAAGTAACACAGGAAGTAACACAGGAAGTTACACAGGAAGTAACACAGAAAATAACACAGGAAGTAACACAGGAAGTAACACAGGAAGTAACACAGGAAATAACACAGGAAGTTACACCGGAAGTAACACAGGAAATAACACAGGAAGTTACACCGGAAGTAACACAGAAAATAACACAGGAAGTAACACAGGAAGTAACACAGAAAATAACACAGGAAGTAACACAGGAAGTAACACAGAAAGTAACACAGGATGTAGCATAGGAAATAACACAGGAAAGAAAGGAAGTAAATCAAACCCCTGAAAATGGAATGTAACTCTTTGATATGGAGCCTCTATATAGTTTCCTGTCTACCCATCCACATGGCTCCAGCCAGACGCCACACCCACTAAGGTTTCTTCTCCACCATGAGTCTGGATTTGCTTCCTCCCAGACGACTTCTCAAACGCAAACACATTCAAACCGTTCTGATTGGTCCAAGAAACCGATGGGCTGAACCCGAGCTGGCCTACATGAATTATAAATCACGTCATTTTGACGTCAGCACAAAACGACAGACTCATTTGATAGAGAAAAGCACGGCTGCATTGAAACTTTAAAACAAATATCCTGTTCTAATATCAATGTAATCTTTCATTTTGTCGGCATAAAAACCTGGCCTGGGCACACTAACTGGTGGTTGTGATATTCAGGCCAAACATCAAGGAAGTGATTGGTAAAGAAATAGGCATTAAGCTATAGTCTGGTCGTCATTATCAAGGCTATATACCCTGATGGTCATATTCAGGCCAAACATCGAGGAAGTGATTGGTAAAGAAATAGGCATTAAGCTATAGTCTGGTCGTCATTATCAAGGCTATATACCCTGATGGTCATATTCAGGCCAAACATCGAGGAAGTGATTGGTAAAGAAATAGGCATTAAGCTATAGTCTGGTCGTCATTATCAAGGCTATATACCCTGATGGTCATATTCAGGCAAACCATCGTTCGAGGCTACTTGAGGAACGACACTAGTGTGTTCCCTTAAAACACCCAGGGCCCATGCTGCTGGACTGCAGCGTGTAAGAGTGGGACATGGAGTTGTCTGACAAGCAGGGACATAAATGATTTAGAATCATGCCTGTTATTACAACATCAACCAACCAGGGAGGATCCCAAAGAGGAGTTACAGCTCCTACATATAGGCCTTGTGTATACCACAGGAAGAGCGACGCCTTGGGAGGGAAGTAGCTAGGGGGACCCTGACCACTCCCGAACGCTACCACAAAGAGGGGCTATTAATGGGTAGAAGAGCTGACATTTTGGGTGGCTACTGGGACGCTGCAGGGAAAGTCTTCATGCCAGACGAATCCCAATAAATACAATGAATTCAATGTAAAACATATATTGCTACAAATCTGAAAATGTACTGGGATACACAGTGTAAACTCTGTATTGAAAATGTAACAATAATAAAATAATTTACATGTCACCATGGTTACTGATAACGTACTGTACTAACAGGGATGAAAAATTCTGTTAACTTTCCCAGAAATCCCAGTTGGAAGATTCCCAGAATCAGGAAGGAAAAAGCAGGAAATACGGAATCCTACAATCAGGATTCCTGGAAAACATGGGAAAAGTACCCGGAAACTCTACTTACTAATATAAATGATACAGCAGCAATCATGTTTTACTGAGAAAATCTGTTACTATTTATATTTAAAGATATTAACAAGTATGTGTTATTTCATATAAACACATTAAAAACCAGTCCAACGAAGACAGACAACAAACACAAGGAGATTTGTTGTTGTTTTTGTTGATAAGACATAAGAATAACAACAGGGGTGTAAATCAAGCTTCCAAAAAGGTGGGATACCAGAAGAGACAGAATAAAGGCATCAAACCAACCCCAGCATAACAGATTTAACGTCAGTATAACAGAGATTTAACGTCAGTATAACAGAGATTTAACGTCAGTATAACAGAGATTTAACGTCAGTATAACAGAGATTTAAGGTCAGTATAACAGAGATTTAACGTCAGTATAACAGAGATTTAAGGTCAGTATAACAGAGATTTAAGGTCAGTATAACAGATTTAACGTCAGTATAACAGAGATTTAACGTCAGTATAACAGAGATTTAAGGTCAGTATAACAGAGATTTAAGGTCAGTATAACAGATTTAACGTCAGTATAACAGATTTAACGTCAGTATAACAGAGATTTAAGGTCAGTATAACAGAGATTTAAGGTCAGTATAACAGATTTAACGTCAGTATAACAGATTTAACGTCAGTATAACAGAGATTTAACGTCAGGATAACAGAGATTTAAGGTCAGTATAACAGAGATTTAACGTCAGTATAACAGAGATTTAACGTCAGGATAACAGAGATTTAAGGTCAGTATAACAGATTTAACGTCAGTATAACAGAGATTTAACGTCCGTATAACAGAGATTTAAGGTCAGTATAACAGAGATTTAACGTCAGTATAACAGAGATTTAACATCAGTATAACAGAGATTTAAGGTCAGTATAACAGAGATTTAAGGTCAGTATAACAGATTTAACGTCAGTATAACAGAGATTTAAGGTCAGTATAACAGATTTAACGTCAGTATAACAGAGATTTAACGTCAGTATAACAGAGATTTAACGTCAGTATAACAGAGATTTAAGGTCAGTATAACAGATTTAACGTCAGTATAACAGATTTAACGTCAGTATAACAGATTTAACGTCAGTATAACAGATTTAACGTCAGTATAACAGATTTAACGTCAGTATAACAGATTTAACGTCAGTATAACAGATTTAACATCAGTATAACAGATTTAACGTCAGTATAACAGAGATTTAAGGTCAGTATAACAGATTTAACGTCAGTATAACAGATTTAACGTCAGTATAACAGAGATTTAACGTCAGGATAACAGAGATTTAAGGTCAGTATAACAGATTTAACGTCAGTATAACAGATTTAACGTCAGTATAACAGATTTAACGTCAGTATAACAGATTTAACGTCAGTATAACAGAGATTTAACGTCAGTATAACAGAGATTTAAGGTCAGTATAACAGATTTAACGTCAGTATAACAGAGATTTAACGTCAGTATAACAGAGATTTAACGTCAGGATAACAGAGATTTAACGTCAGTATAACAGAGATTTAACGTCAGTATAACAGAGATTTAAGGTCAGTATAACAGATTTAAGGTCAGTATAACAGATTTAACGTCAGTATAACAGAGATTTAACGTCAGTATAACAGAGATTTAACGTCAGTATAACAGAGATTTAAGGTCAGTATAACAGAGATTTAAGGTCAGTATAACAGAGATTTAAGGTCAGTATAACAGAGATTTAAGGTCAGTATAACAGAGATTTAACGTCAGTATAACAGAGATTTAACGTCAGTATAACAGAGATTTAACGTCAGTATAACAGAGATTTAAGGTCAGTATAACAGAGATTTAAGGTCAGTATAACAGAGATTTAAGGTCAGTATAACAGATTTAACGTCAGTATAACAGATTTAACGTCAGTATAACAGAGATTTAACGTCAGTATAACAGAGATTTAACGTCAGTATAACAGAGATTTAAGGTCAGTATAACAGAGATTTAAGGTCAGTATAACAGAGATTTAAGGTCAGTATAACAGATTTAACGTCAGTATAACAGAGATTTAAGGTCAGTATAACAGATTTAACTTCAGTATAACAGATTTAACGTCAGTATAACAGAGATTTAACGTCAGTATAACAGATTTAACATCAGTATAACAGAGATTTAACGTCAGTATAACAGAGATTTAACGTCAGTATAACAGAGATTTAAGGTCAGTATAACAGAGATTTAAGGTCAGTATAACAGATTTAACGTCAGTATAACAGATTTAACGTCAGTATAACAGAGATTTAATGTCAGTATAACAGATTTAATGTCAGTATAACAGATTTAACGTCAGTATAACAGAGATTTAACGTCAGTATAACAGATTTAACGTCAGTATAACAGAGATTTAACGTCAGTATAACAGAGATTTAACATCAGTATAACAGATTTAACGTCAGTATAACAGATTTAACGTCAGTATAACAGATTTAACGTCAGTATAACAGAGATTTAACGTCAGTATAACAGAGATTTAACGTCAGTATAACAGAGATTTAACGTCAGTATCACAGATTTAAAGTCAGTGTAACAGAGGTTTAACGTCAGTGTAACAGAGGTTTAACGTCAGTATAATAGAGGTTTAACGTCAGTTTAACAGAGATTTAACGTCAGTATAACAGATTTAACGTCAGTATAACAGATTTAACGTCAGTATAACAGATTTAACGTCAGTATAACAGATTTAACGTCAGTATAACAGAGATTTAACGTCAGTTTAACAGAGATTTAACGTAAGTATAACAGAGATTTAACGTCAGTATAACAGAGATTTAAGGTCAGTATAACAGAGATTTAACGTCAGTATAACGTCAGTATGAGAGATTTAACGTCAGTATAACAGAGATTTAACGTCAGTATAACAGAGATTTAACGTCAGTATAACAGAGATTTAACGTCAGTATAACAGAGATTTAACGTCAGTATAACAGAGATTTAACGTCAGTATAACAGAGATTTAACGTCAGTATAACAGATTTAACGTCAGTATAACAGAGATTTAACGTCAGTATAACAGAGGTTTAACGTCAGTATAACGTCAGTATAACAGAGATTTAACGTCAGTATAACAGAGATTTAACGTCAGTATAACAGAGATTTAACGTCAGTATAACAGAGATTTAACGTCAGTATAACAGAGATTTAATGTCAGTATAACAGAGGTTTAACGTCAGTATAACGTCAGTATAACAGAGATTTAACGTCAGTATAACGTCAGTTTAACAGAGATTTAACATCAGTATAACAGAGATTTAACGTCAGTATAACAGAGATTTAACGTCAGTATAACAGAGATTTAACGTCAGGATAACAGAGATTTAACGTCAGTATAACAGAGATTTAAGGTCAGTATAACAGATTTAACGTCAGTATAACAGAGATTTAACGTCAGTATAACAGAGATTTAACGTCAGTATAACAGAGGTTTAAGGTCAGTATAACAGAGGTTTAACGTCAGTATAACAGAGATTTAACGCCAACATATCAGAGGTTTAACGTCAGTATAAGGTTAAAGTTTAGATCAAGTAAAAGGCCCAAAGCTTCAGGAACGCTGGGAGAGAAACAATCTCTCCATATCTGTCTGTCTGCTGTTTGATTAAACTCAAAACATCGACAGACAAAACTCTGAAAATAAATTCATATATATATATATATATATATATATATATATATATATTTAACGTCAGTATAAAGGTCAGTATAACGTTATATATATATATATGTTTGAACATGCCATTCAAAAGCAGGCGGTTAAAGACATGCATCCGTAGCAAGGCCTTGCTAACCTGAATTTTCTGAACGTGAAATGGAATACTCCCATTTCCTTACTTTGCGCTAACAGGAAGTGCGCTTTATGTCTTTCAGTGGTCACAGAGTAACGGAGGAAATGACATCCTGTCAGCCAGCCAGTAGGGTCAGTCGGCAGCCCACTCTATACTGTACAGGAAACAGAAAGGCTGTACAAGTGGGATTAGTAGGTATCTAACAAGCAGCTCTGAAAGGCCTTTTCTGAAGGGCTGTTTTGAAATCATAGTGGTAGGAGGGTTGATGTGACACCCGGTGAAATAGACTGATATGTGACTGAATAAAAAGAAGAGAGTTGTAATCTCTCCTCTCATCCTCTTCTCAGCTTTCACCCAGGTCCTCTATCTGTTTATTTGTCTTTCCATTCATCTCCACCAGCCAATGGGTGCATCTTCCTGGAGTAGGTACAAACAACAAGTGGAATCAAACTGTAAACAACAAAGAGTCCAGTTTCTCAAGTCAGATCAGTTGAGCTAGACATCCACACGAGTCCCCTGTGTGTCCATATGTACTTGTGTGTGTAAGTCCCCAGCCCAGAGTGGTAATAAACGGTGTGTGTGTGTGTGTTTGGGACAGTAAACAATGTTTTGTGTGGTAGCTCCCGAGCCCGGCAGGTCCAGAGGTAAACAGCTGTTTGTGTTTCTACCTCTCAGCCCGGCAGGACCAGAGGTAAACAGCTGTTTGTGTTTCTACCTCTCAGCCCGGCAGGACCAGAGGTAAACAGCTGTTTGTGTTTCTACCTCTCAGCCCGGCAGGACCAGAGGTAAACAGCTGTTTGTGTTTCTCAGCAGTTCAGCGGGAGGTGAGCTGGATGTTGGGGGTCAAAGGTCAGAGTAACCCCCCCCCCCCCCCCAAGGTCCTGGGGTCACCAGTTGGCCTTCACGGCCTTGACGTCACTCACCAGGTTCTGAGCCAGGCAGATCCCAAATATCTAAACAGGAAATGACATCACAGGTTAGCTAAATTACATTTCCTCTCTGCCAGCCTCTGGCACATAGCTTGACATTTACAGCATAGGTTCTCTGATTTAGAGCAACACACAGAGAAAAGGAAGTAATCATGATTCTCGCCAGCAGATGGCAGTCTCAAACTAAATGCACACTCCCAGCAGGGTTTCCTTTAGGAAAATGTCGGGGCACAACGTCACCGGGAAGATTTTGATTTAACAGCCTTTTGACATATTTACCGGACCCATATGCAGTGGGTGGATAACCGATTAGGGCGTCCACCACGGGGCTCAGAATGACAGAAATCACATCTACATTATGGTAATGATTTTAACAGAACATTCAGATTATGGTAATGATCTTAACAGAACATTTACATTATGGTAATGAACTCATGTAATAAAGCAGCCAATAAAACGTAATTTTCAAACATTTGTAAAAATGCAACTCGGTGGGAAAACAAGACTTTAAACAGCACACCTGGGAAAACACCACTTTAAACAGCGCGCCTGGGAAAACACCACTTTAAACAGCACACCTGGGAAAACACCACTTTAAACAGCGCGCCTGAAAACACCACTTTAAACAGCGCACCTGAAAACACCACTTTAAACAGCGCACCTGAAAACACCACTTTAAACAGCGCGCCTGGGAAAACACCACTTTAAACAGCGCGCCTGGGAAAACACCACTTTAAACAGCACACCTGCGAAAACACCACTTTAAACAGCGCGCCTGAAAACACCACTTTAAACAGCACGCCTGAAAACACCACTTTAAACAGCGCACCTGAAAACACCACTTTAAACAGCGCGCCTGGGAAAACACCACTTTAAACAGCGCACCTGGGAAAACACCACTTTAAACAGCACACCTGGGAAAACACCACTTTAAACAGCGCGCCTGAAAACACCACGCCTGAAAACACCACTTTAAACAGCGCACCTGAAAACACCACTTTAAACAGCGCGCCTGGGAAAACACCACTTTAAACAGCGCGCCTGGGAAAACACCACTTTAAACAGCACGCCTGGGAAAACACCACTTTAAACAGCGCGCCTGAAAACACCACTTTAAACAGCGCACCTGGGAAAACACCACTTTAAACAGAGCGCCTGGGAAAACACCACTTTAAACAGCACACCTGGGAAAACACCACTTTAAACAGCACGCCTGGGAAAACACCACTTTAAACAGCGCGCCTGATAAAACACCACTTTAAACAGCGCACCTGAAAACACCACTTTAAACAGCGCGCCTGGGAAAACACCACTTTAAACAGAGCGCCTGGGAAAACACCACTTTAAACAGCGCGCCTGAAAACACCACTTTAAACAGCGCACCTGGGAAAACACCACTTTAAACAGAGCGCCTGGGAAAACACCACTTTAAACAGCACGCCTGGGAAAACACCACTTTAAACAGAGCGCCTGGGAAAACACCACTTTAAACAGAGCGCCTGGGAAACACCACTTTAAACAGCACACCTGGGAAAACACCACTTTAAACAGCGCACCTGGGAAAACACCACTTTAAACAGCACACCTGGGAAAACACCACTTTAAACAGAGCGCCTGGGAAACACCACTTTAAACAGCACACCTGGGAAAACACCACTTTAAACAGCACGCCTGGGAAAACACCACTTTAAACAGAGCGCCTGGGAAAACACCACTTTAAACAGCACGCCTGGGAAACACCACTTTAAACAGCACACCTGGGAAAACACCACTTTAAACAGCACACCTGGGAAAACACCACTTTAAACAGCGCACCTGAAAACACCACTTTAAACAGCACACCTGGGAAAACACCACTTTAAACAGCGCACCTGAAAACACCACTTTAAACAGCGCACCTGGGAAAACACCACTTTAAACAGCACACCTGGGAAAACACCACTTTAAACAGCACACCTGGGAAAACACCACTTTAAACAGCGCACCTGAAAACACCACTTTAAACAGCACACCTGGGAAAACACCACTTTAAACAGCGCACCTGAAAACACCACTTTAAACAGCGCACCTGGGAAAACACCACTTTAAACAGCACGCCTGGGAAAACACCACTTTAAACAGCACGCCTGGGAAAACACCACTTTAAACAGCGCGCCTGATAAAACACCACTTTAAACAGCGCACCTGAAAACACCACTTTAAACAGCGCGCCTGGGAAAACACCACTTTAAACAGAGCGCCTGGGAAAACACCACTTTAAACAGAGCGCCTGGGAAAACACCACTTTAAACAGCGCACCTGAAAACACCACTTTAAACAGCGCACCTGGGAAAGGTTCCATATGTGACAAGAGACGAAAAGATCTGTTAGAAACTTAGAAAGAAGGGGAATCTAAAGATGCAACAACTAGGATTAGGGTTGCTAATACGACTAGGTTTAGGGTTGCTAATACGACTAGGTTTAGGGTTGCTAATACGACTAGGATTAGGGTTGCTAATACGACTAGGATTAGGGTTGCTAATACGACTAGGATTAGGGTTGCTAATACGACTAGGATCGGGGTTGCTAATACGACTAGGATCGGGGTTGCTAATACGACTAGGATCGGGGTTGCTAATACGACTAGGATCGGGGTTGCTAATACGACTAGGATCGGGGTTGCTAATACGACTAGGATCGGGGTTGCTAATACGACTAGGATCGGGGTTGCTAATACGACTAGGATCGGGGTTGCTAATACGACTAGGATCAGGGTTACTAATACGACTAGGATCAGGGTTGCTAATACGACTAGGATTAGGGTTGCTAATACGACTAGGATTAGGGTTACTAATACGACTAGGATTAGGGTTGCTAATACGACTAGGATTAGGGTTGCTAATACAACTAGGATTAGGGTTGCTAATACGACTAGGATTAGGGTTGCTAATACGACTAGGATTAGGGTTGCTAATACGACTAGGATTAGGGTTGCTAATACGACTAGGATTAGGGTTGCTAATACGACTAGGATTAGAGTTGCTAATACGACTAGGATTAGGGTTGCATAATTTGGGGAATATTCAGAGGTGGAAACTTTCTGTGGGAATTAAGGGGAATATATGGGAATTAATGGAAATTAATATTAATACCATTTAAATGTAGATGTTTTTTGCATTGGATATATTTACCATATCATATGGAGACATAAACATAAACCTTTTACCTTATCATAAGTAGACAATTGCAAATTATTAAAACCTTCCAATAGAAAAAAATAATAAAAATTAGTTACGAATTGAACTTTAATTAAATTAGTTGATTATTCACATGGAATGATTTGACTGAACAACAAAAGAAAGGGAATATTGATCCCCAATGATCCATCGCATCTCCCAAAAACGTCTTCAACATCTGTAAAATGATAGTCTAGAAACTAAAGCTTTGGTTGTCTTCCTCTCAGGCTTCCATGTCTTCTCCCTGGATGACCTCAATGTCCACCTCTTGAACATAAGACTCTGAGGCCTCATCTTCACTGTCACTTTCCAACCTTGTTGATGGCTCGTTGTCAGGCTCGAAAAGCCTCAAATTTGCCCGGATGGCCACCAATTTTTCAACCCTTGTATTGGTCAGCCTGTTGTGTGTGTGTGTGTGTTCCCAAACAAGGACCAGTTGCGCTCTGAGGCGGCTGATGTTGGTGGGATTGGGAGGATGATGGAGGCAACAGGGGAAAGAGCCTCAGATCCACAAAGTCCCTTCCACCAGGTAACTGATGAGATACGTTGGCACGACTGCTATATTGCATCTCCATCCCAAAGCCCCCCAGAAGTTGCGGTCGAACAAATGAAGCTTTATTACCAACGCGGTATTGTAAACACATCGTTCGTGGCCGGTGTTTGCAGACTTTTTTGTGCAACTTTGACAGTGCATTTGACTTAATTTTTTTTGACCCAAATGGCGTTCCATAGTATGTTGTGGAAGCTAATAGCAGTGACGCTATTACTGTGTAACTCTGGTAGGGAAACATCTGAAAAATAGCGCACTTGGTAGTGTGTACCGGGGCTCGACCAGTCGGCGAAAACCAAACATCCTCCACGACAGAGAACGGTTGATTGTCAAGGGCAATGAATTCCACTATCTTGGCTTTAATGGATTTCGCCTTTTGAGTTGTCTCGCTGAAATTGTCTTACTCTTTCAAATGACTGCTCGACATTGCGCGTTAGGTTAGGAATGCTGTGTTACACGTGTAGCGCACAATTTTACGTGGCTTCATTACGTCACGTACCTTATATAGGTATAGGTATGGCACGTCAGCTTAGACATCGGTTTTGCACATCGGCGTTAAACTAGACATCGGGCCGATACCGACGTTGGCATTTTTAGCTAATATCGTCCGATTCCGATATGTTCACCGATATATTGTGCATCCCTAATTAAAACTATAGTTCCTCGACGTAAGCTATTTGAAAAATCTTTCCAACAACCTGCCCCTCGATAATCACCAATCCTCAGTGTGAAAGAGCAATGGCCTACTGCAGCATTGGCCTATAGGCTAGGAGTTCCATGAGCTCATTTCTTTAGCCGCCACTGGATCACAGTGTATCAATGTGTTTATATGGCAAAGGCTGATGATATCACATTAGTTGAGTTAAAAATCATGGAAAGTTATATTGATTTTTTTGATTAATCGCGTGATAGAAACAAAAACTTTATTGAAATGAAACTGTTCCATGAAAAGACACATATGAATATGATAACTGACAAGCAGAATGGTAAAAATGGCAGGATAAATTGTAAGCTTCCCCCCCATTGTAAGAAATCCCACTCGAAATAGGCTCTTTCTATATACTGTGTGCATGTAATAGATGTGTAGGATAAATAAGACATGATGATTAACGAAAATACACACAGGCCAGTTAGATTCCACTATATTATGCTAATTAACTTATAGACCGATAAGCATGATGGTCAAATGTATTTCCATCAATGAATAAATAAAAAGCATTATTTTGCAATGGGATTTTCTTTTTCTTCTCTCACGGTCATTTTGGCCCGGCAACCGTTTTATTTATGGGTTTAAATTGTTTTTTGTAAATGCCAAAAGCCGGTAATGGTCAGCTAGCAGAAACCCTGACTTCCTGTCGTGATGATGACAGCAAATACAGACATTATTTATCAGATTCACACAAAGCTGACTCTTTAAATATACATTTGTTAAATAAATGTCTTTTGGAAGTCCTCCTTACCTGTAGAAGTGCAACGCCCACAAAGACCCCGGCTACAATGATCAGGTTGTCCTGAAGCCACCTCTCAAACTGGCCCACGCAACCCTTAGTGTAGATGTACTTCTGCTGGTCCAACTCCTGGGAGGGGGAAATTGGAGACATGTTATAATACACTGTTTCCCCCCCAACCAACAGTTTAGAGAAAAACCTTTTTAAACACCCAGTTAGCCAAACCAGACCAAACCACTGTCCATTAGATTATGACTCACAGAACATGAAGGATAAAAAAAAAAAAACTATTTTAGTCCCAAATGACACCCTATTCCCTATGGGACCTAGTTAAAATAAGTGCACTATTAAGGGAATTAGGGTGCCATTTAGGATGAATTCACTGTGTCCCCCTCTGGCATAGATAGTGTAGTATTAACATTATGCCAAGTGTACAACACTTCATAGGAGGTCATGAGAGCAGCAATAAGCTTTGTGTCTCTATTAGGGCTGTGATGGTCTTGGAGGGGGGTGGTGCATATAAGGAGGGGTCTATCGAGGGGGATTGGTGCATATCAGAGGGGGGATTGGTGCATATCAGAGGGGGGGGGGGATTGGTGCATATCAGGGGGGGATTGGTGCATATCAGGGGGGGATTGGTGCATATCAGGGTTGGGGGGGGGATTGGTGCATATCAGAGGGGGGATTGGTGCATATCAGGGGGGGGATGGGGGGGGAGGGGTGGGGATTGGTGCATATCAGAGGGGGGGGGGGGGGGGAGGTGGGTGGGATGTGGGGTGGAGGGGGATTGGGCTATCGAGGGGGGAGGGTGATATCAGGGGGGGGGGGGGGTTAGGGGGGGGATTGGGCATATCAGAGGGGGGATTGGTGCATATCAGAGGGGGATTGGTGCATATCAGAGGGGGATTGGTGCATATCAGAGGGGGATTGGTGGCATATCAGAGGGGGGATTGTGTGCATATCAGAGGGGTAGTTGGTGCATATCAGGGAGGAGGATTGTGCTATCAGAGGGGGGGATGTGGTGCTATCAGAGGGGGGGATTGGTGCATATCGAGGGGGGGGGATTGGGTGCATATCAGAGGGGGGGGGGATTGTGCATATCAGGTGGGGTGGGTGCATATCAGAGGGGGGGGGGGGGATTGGTGCATATCAGAGGGGGGGGATTGTGCATATCAGAGGGGGATTGGTGCATATCAGAGGGACAGGGGTTGCATCAGAGGGGTTTGGGCAATCAGAGGATGTGGGGGGTGCATATCAGAGGGGGATTGGTGCATATCAAAGGGGGGGATTGGTGCATATCAGAGGGGGGATGGTGTGCATATCGAGGGGGGATTGGTGCATATCAGAGGGGGGGATTGGTGCATATCAGAGGGGGGGATTGGCTATCAGGGGGGAGGGTTGGGGATGGTGCATATCAAGGGGGGATTGGTGCATATCAGAGGGGGGGGATTGGTGCTTCAGGGGGTTATCACACCAATCCCCCCCCCCCCCTCTGATGGCTACGTTGAAGAATCTAAAATATATTTTGATTTGTTGAACACTTTTTTGGTTAACAATTGTTTTTTTTGTTAACCCTTAATTTACCAGGTAAGTTGACTGAGAACACATTGCCATTTACAGCAACAACCTGGGGAATAGTAACAGGGGAGAGCAGGGGGGATGAATGAGCCAATTGGAAGCTAGGGATGATTAGGTGACCGTGATAGTATGAGGACCAGATTGGGAATTTATCCAGGACACCGGGGTTAACACCCCTACTCTTACGATAAGTGCCATGGGATCTTCAGTGACCACAGAGAGTCAGGACCACCCGTTTAACGTCCCATCCAAAAGGCCGCACCCTACACAGGGCAATGTCCCCAATCACTGCCCTGGGGCATTGGGATATTTTTTATTTTAGACCAAATGGAAAGAGTACCTCTTACTAGACCACAAAACACCACTTTCAAGCAGCATCTGGTCTCCCATCCAGGGACCGACCAGGACCAACCCTGCTTAGCTTCTGATCCCCTTATTGTACGGGACACTTTTAGATGTGTGTTTAAAGGACACGCAATTCAATACTCATCTTTAAAAACAAAAACTATTTAGGTCAAGAGAGATCATATTAACAAAGAAAATAGAGGACCTAACAGTACAGACACATAATAATAATAATAAGTTAGAGGAAGAACTAAAATAACTAGAGGAACTATAAGTTAGAGGAAGAACTAAAACAACTAGAGGAACTATAAGTTAGAGGAAGAACTAAAATAACTAGTGGAACTATAAGTTAGAGGAAGAACTAAAACAACTAGAGGAACTATAAGTTAGAGGAAGAACTAAAACAACTAGAGGAACTATAAGTTAGAGGAAGAACTAGAAAGATCAACTGTAAAATATTATTTAAAAAATAAAGCGACCTGGATGGAATATGGGGAACAAATGCACCATTTTTTATTTTTATTTAATTTATTTTTTTTAAATCTTCAACATAGAAATCCTCTCCAAAATAATTGACTGAAAACGTGTTACGAATGACGGTCATCCATGAATCACCAAACAATATTTTGAAAGAAAAAGTAAAATACTTTAAACATATGTTTTCGTTTCAGTCTCCTCCATCTCCTCTAACTGAAGATAATTGTATGGATTTTTTATTCTATTAATAACGTAAAATTAACAACTGTACAGAAAGACTCATGTGAAGGTGAAATTACAGAGGAGGAACTTCCTGATGCATTTAAAGCCTTTAATTCCAGGAAACCTGCAGGGCTGGATGACATACCAGTGGAGGTATACCAACCCTTTTTTGATATACTCAGAGGTCCGTTATTAACATATGTTAACCACTCCTATGTAAATGGTAGCTTATCAGATACTCAGCAAGGTCTGATTTCATTATTACTGAAACAGGACACAGGTGGTAAAGATAAAGATCCAGTCCATAAAAAAAATTGGGGGCCCTTTACACTTCAGTGTTGTGATGCATTTTTTTTAACAAATTGCATAGCACATAAAATTAAAAAGGTATTTAGGGATATTATTAATCCTAATCAGACAGGTTTTTTACAAGGACGATACATTGGAGATAATAAAAGACAAGTACTGAAAACAATAGAACACTTTGAACAACAAGAGAGAGAATCATTAGATAACTTGTTTTGGTTCTGCCCATATGTAGCTTGTTTTTTAAGTGTTTTTCCGCATATCTAGGAAATACAAGAAATCTCAGGCAATATTAATATATAAACTCAGCAAAAAAAGAAATGTCCTCTCACTGTCAACTGAGGTTATTTTCAGCAAACTTAACATGTGTAAATATTTGTATGAACAGAAGATTCAACAACTGAGACATAAACTGAACAAGTTCCCACAAACATGTGACTAACAGAAATGGAATAATGTGTCCCTGAACAAAGGGGGGGTCAAAATCAAAAGTAACAGTCCGTATCTGGTGTGGCCACCAGCTGCATTAAGTACTGCAGTGCATCTCCTCCTCATGACTGCACCAGATTTGCCCGTTCTTTGCTGTGAGATGTTACCCAACTCTTCCACCAAGGCACCTGCAAGTTCACTGATATTTTGGGGGGAATGGCCCTAGCCCTCACCCTCCGATCCAACAGGTCCCAGATGTGCTCAATGGATTGAAGACCCGGGCTCTTCGCTGGCCATGGCAGAACACTGACATTCCTGTCTTGCAGGAAATCAGCCTCACTGCTCGTTCTGTGCGTGGTGGCATTGTCATGCTTGAGGGTCATGTCAGGATGAGCCTGCAGGAAGGGTACCACATGAGGGAGGAGGATGTCTTCCCTGTAACGCACAGCGTTGAGATTGCCTTCAATGACAACAAGCTCAGTCCGATGATGCTGTGACACACCGCCCCAGAACATGACGGACCCTCCACCTCCAAATCGATACCGCTCCAGAGTACACATCTGCAGTCCTCATGCCTCCTTGCAGCATGCATAAGACACGTTCACGCAGATGAGCAGGGACCCTGGGCATCTTTCTTTTGGTGTTTTTCCAGAGTCAGTAGAAAGGCCTCTTTAGTGTCCTAAGTTTTCATAACTGTGACCTTAATTGCCTACCGTCTGTAAGCTGTTAGTGTCTTAACGACCTTCCACAGGCATGTTCATTAATTGTTTATGGTTCATTGAACAAGCATGGGGAAACAGTGTTTAAACCCTTTACAATGAAGATCTGTGAAGTTATTTGGATTTTTACGAATTATCTTTGAAAGACAGGGTCCTGAAAAAGGGACGTTTCTTTTGTTGCTGAGTTTAGCTTGTTTAAGTATTTTTCCTATATCTTGGAAATTTAAGAAATCTCAGGAAATATGAATATATATTTTACACATATTTAACCCCTTTTGTGGCTAACTACCTTACTACTTCCATACATTTTTGTAAACCGGTACAAAAAACCTTCAGACAAGTCCCGTGACACTTGTGGGTGGTAGAGCAAAACGGAGACCACCATAGTGTCTGTGAGAGTCTTCCCTTTACATCGAGTGGGCATAATAGTTCGTAGGTCAAACTGTTGCGAAGATAAAAACCGCTTCGTAAACGGATGGATTTTGACGGGGATTCTTTTGGTTATGTTACTTAGATTGACATGTTTATTCAACTAGCGTCACAGACCAAGTCTAGCTGTGTGTGTACTGTAGATGAAGCTGTGTGTGAATACTGTGGATGAAGCTGTGTATCATGTGGATGAAGCTGTGTGTGTACTGTGGAAGAAGCTGTGTGTGTATACTGTGGATAAAGCTGTGTGTGTATACTGTGGATGAAGCTGTGTGTACTGTGGATGAAGCTGTGTGTGTACACTGTGGATGAAGCTGTGTGTGTACACTGTGGATGAAGCTGTGTGTGTGTACACTGTGGATGAAGCTGTGTGTGAATACTGTGGATAAAGCTGTGTGTGTGTACTGTGGATGAAGCTGTGTGTACTGTGGATAAAGCTGTGTGTGTATACTGTGGATGAAGCTGTGTGTGTACTGTGGATGAAGCTGTGTGTGAATACTGTGGATGAAGCTGTGTGTGTATACTGTGGATGAAGCTGTGTGTGAATACTGTGGATGAAGCTGTGTATGTATACTGTGTATGTATACTGTGGATGAAGCTGTGTGTGAATACTGTGGAAGAAGCTGTGTGTGTATACTGTGGATGAAGCTGTGTGTGTATACTGTGGATGAAGCTGTGTGTGTATACTGTGGATGAAGCTGTGTGTACTGTGGATGAAGCTGTGTGTACTGTGGATGAAGCTGTGTGTGTATACTGTGGATGAAGCTGTGTGTGTATACTGTGGATGAAGCTGTGTGTGTATACTGTGGATGAAGCTGTGTGTGTAACTGTGGGATGAACTGTGTGTTACGTGTGGATTAGCTGTGTGAATACTGTGGATAAGCTGTGTGTGTATACTGATGCTGTGTCTGGATAAGCTGTGTGTGTATACTGTGTATGAAGCTGTGTGTGTACTGTGGATGAAGCTGTGTGTGTATACTGTGGATGAAGCTGTGTGTGTATACTGTGGATGAAGCTGTGTGTGTATACTGTGGATGAAGCTGTGTGTGAATGTTTTGTCAAGCTCTTGTCTTTTATTCTTTTCCCATATAAATCTAGTGAAGCACAGGTCCCGTTGAGCCCCAGCAACAATAAGGCTCTCTCCCACAAAGCTTGTCTTTGTCTCTCTACAGAGACACTCCACCAAGGATTCCTTTGGTCCAAAGCTAAAACCTGTAAACCGACTCTCCACCAATGGGAGAAAAGAGAATCCCTGGGCGTTCAATGAAATGTTTCAGATGGTGACTGAACTTCCCCTAGAGCCATTTCAGCTTGTCTTTGTTAAACGCTCCTATCCCCTCTCTCTATGCTATTCTCCCATTCTCTCTCTCGCCCTCCCTCCCTCTGCTACTCTCCCTCCCTCCCTCCCCCCCCCGGCTACTCACTCTCCCCCTCCCCCCCTCGCTATCTCCTCTCCCTCCTCCCCTCTGCTACTCTCCCCTCCTCCCTCCCTCACCTCCCTCCCTCCCCCCTCTGCTACTTCCATCCCTCTCCCTCCCTCCCTCTCTACTTCTCCTCCCTCTGCTACTCTCCCACTCTCTGCTACTTCTCTCCCTCCCTCCCTCCCTCCGATACTCTATCCCTCACTCTCCCTCCTCCCTCCGCTACTCTCTCCTCCCCCTCTCTCTGCTCGCTACTCTCCCTCCGCTACTCTCCCTCCCTCTGCTACTCTCTCTCTACCTCCCTCTGCTACTCTCTCTCTACCTCCCTCTGCTACTCTCTCTCTACCTCCCTCTGCTACTCTCTCTCTCCCTCCCTCCGCTACTCTCTCCCTCCCTCCCTCCCTCCGCTACTCTCCCTACCCTCCCTCCCTCCTCCCTCTCTCCCTCCTCCCTCTGCTACTCTCCTCTCTATCTTCCCTCGCTACCTCTCTCTACTCCCTCTGCTACTCTCTCCCTCCCTCCACTACTCTCTCCCTCCTCCATCCCTCCCTCTGCTACCTCCCTCCCTCCCTCTGCTAACTCTCCTCCCTCCCTCCCTCCTGCTACTCTCTCCCTCCCTCTCTACTCTCTCCTCCCTCTGCTACTCTCTCTCTCCCTCCCTCTGCTACTCTCTCTCTCCTCCCTCTGCTACTCCTCCTGCTCTCCTCCGCTACTCTCCCTCCCTCCCTCCGCTACTCTCCTCTCCCTCCCTCCTCTCTACTCTTCCTCTCCCTCCTCCCTCTGCCCTACTCCTCCCTCCCTCCCTCCCTCTGCTACTCTCCCTCCGCTACTCCCTCCCTCCGCTACTCTCCCTCCGCTACTCTCTCCCTCCCTCCCTCCGCTACTCTCCCTCCCTCCGCTACTCTCCCTCCCTCCGCTACTCTCCCTCCCTCCCTCCCCCCGCTACTCACCACCTCTCCCCTCCCTACCCTCCGCTACTCTATCCTCCGTACTCTCTACCTCCCTCTGCTACTCTCTCTCTACCTCCCTCTGCTACTCTCTCTCTACCTCCCCCTCCTGCTACTCTCTCTCTCCTCCCTCCGATCCTATCTCTCCTCTGCTACTCTCTCTCCCCTCTGCTACTCTCTCTACTCCCTCTGCTACCTCCCTACCCCCTCTGCTACTCTCTTCTCTCTCGACCTCCCTCTGCTACTCCTCCTACTCCCTATCTCTCCTCTCGTCACCTCCCTCTGCTACTCTCTCCCCTCCCTCCCTACTCTCTCCCTCCCTCCCCCCTCCCTCTCCTCCCTCTGCTACTCTCCTCCCTCCTCCCTCTCTACTCTCCTCCACCTCCCCTCTCTACTCTCTCTCTCTACTCCACTCTCTCTCTCTCCCTCCCTCCCTCTTATCCTCTCCTATCTCTCCTCCCTCCTGCTACTCTCTCTCTCCCTCCCTCCTCTGCTCCTCTCGTCTCTCCTCACTCTGCTCTCACTCTCTCTCACCTCCCTCTCTCTACTCTCTCTCTCCTCCCTCTGCTACTCTCTCTCTCCTCCCTCTGCTACTCTCCCTCCCTCCACTACTCTCTCCCTCCCTCCCTCCCTCTGCTACTCTCCCTCCCTCCCTCCCTCTGCTACTCTCCCTCCACCTCCCTCTGCTACTCTCTCTCTCTCCCATCCCTCGTTCCCTCTCTCTCTACTCCCTCTGCTACTCTCCTCCCTCCCTCCCTACTCTTACTCTCCCCTCCCTCCCTCCCTCTCCCTCTCCCTCCCTCCCTCCCTCTGCTACTCTCTCCCTCCTCCCTACTCACCTACTCTCTCTCTCTCCCCTCCGCTCTACTCTCTCCTCCCCCTCCCTACTCCCTCCTCCCTCCCTCCCTCCGCTACTCTCTCCCTCCTCTCCCTCCCTACCTCTCCTCTTCCCTTCCCTCCCTCCCTCCTCACTCACTCTCTCCCTCCCTCCGCTACTCACTCACTCTCTCCCTCCCTCCGCTACTCACTCTCTCCCTCCCTCCCTCCCCCTTACTCTCTCTCTCTCCCTACCCTCTATCCTCTCTCACTCACCCCCTCTCGCTACTCTCTCCCTCCGCTACCTCTTCTCTCCTCCCTCCCTCTTCTCCCTCCCTCCCTCTGCTACCTCACCTCCCTCCCTCCTCCCCTTACGCTCTCTCCATCCCTCCCGCCTCTCTCTACCCTCTCCCTCCCTCCCTCCCCTCTACTCTCACCTCCCTCCCTCCCTCCCTCTCTACTCTCTCTCTCTCCCTCCCTCCAATCACTCTCTCCTCCCTCCCTCTCTCCCTCCCTCCCTCCCTCCGCTACTCTCCCTCCGCTACTCTCCCTCTCTCCTACTCTCTCCCTCCCTCCACTACTCACTCTTCTCTCCTCCCTCCCTACTCTCTCCCTCCCCTCCTCCCCTCCGCTACTCTCTCACTCCTCCCTCCCTCCCTCCCTCCTCTCCTCCCTCCCTCCCTCCGCTACTCACTCTCTCCCTCCCTCCCTCCGCTACTCACTCACTCTCTCCCTCCCTCCGCTACTCACTCACTCTCTCCCTCCCTCCGCTACTCACTCACTCTCTCCCTCCCTCCGCTACTCACTCCTCCTCCGCTACTCTCTCTCTACCGCACCGCTACTCTCTCTCTACCGCACCGCTACTCTCTCTCTACCGCACCGCTACTCTCTCTCTACCACACCCCTCTCCTCTCTCCTACTCCCTCTCTCTCCTCCTACCTCCCTCCTCTACTCTCTCTCTCCTCCCTCCCTCTGCTACTCTCTCTCCTCCTCCCTCCCTCTCTACTCTCTCTCCTCCCTCCCTCTGCTACTCTCTCTCTCCTCCCCCCTCTCTAACTCTCTCTCTCCCCCTCTGCTACTCTCCTCTCCTCCCCTCCCTCTGCTACTCTCTCTCTCCCTCCCTCTGCTACTCTCTCTCTCCCTCTCCGCTTACTCTCTCTCTCCTCCTCGCTACTCTCTCTCTCTCCCTCTTACTCTCCCTCTCCTCCCGCCTCCTCTCCCTCCCTCCCTCCCTCCCTACTCTCTCTCCCTCCCTCCCTCTGCTACTCTCCCTCCTCCCTCCCTCCTCTGCTACTCTCCTTCCCTCCACTACTCTCTCCTGCCCTACTCTCTCCCTCCCTCCCGCTACCTCCTCTGCTACTCTCCTCCCTCCCTCTGCTACTCTCTCTCTCTCCCTCTCGCTACTCTCTCTCTCACCTCCCTCCTGCTACTCTCTCTCAGGCCTCCCTCTGCTACTCTCGTCTCACTCCCTCTGCTACTCTCTCCCTCCCTCCCTCTCTTCTCTGCTCTCTTCCCCTCCCTCGCCTCTGCTAATCTCCCTCCCTCTGCTACTGCTCCCCCCCTGCTACCTCCTCACCTCCCTCCGCTACTCTCTCTCTCCCTCCCTCCGCTACTCTCTCTCTCCCTCCCTCCGCTACTCTCTCTCTCCCTCCCTCCGCTACTCTCTCTCCCTCCCTCCGCTACTCTCTCTCTCCCTCCCTCCGCTACTCTCTCTCTCCCTCCCTCCGCTACTCTCTCTCTCCCTCCCTCCCTCCGCTACTCTCTCTCTCCCTCCCTCCCTCCGCTACTCTCTCTCTCCCTCCCTCCGCTACTCTCTCTCACGCTGCTATTCTCTCTCTCACGCTGCTATTCTCTCTCTCGCTGCTATTCTCTCCCTCTGTGTGTTTGTGAACAGAGCCCCAGGAACAGCTTGCTTAGGGGTCTCTTCTCCAGGTTCATCTCTCTGTAGGTGATGGCTTTGTTATGGAAGGTTTGGGAATTGCTTCCTTTCAGATGGTTGTAGAATTTAACGGCTCCTTTCCGGATTTTGATAATTAGCGGATATTGGCCTAATACTGCTCGGCATGCATTATTTGGTGTTTTACGTTGTACACAGAGGATATTTTGCATAATTCTGTATGCAAAGTTTCAATTTGGTGTTTGTCCCATTTTGTGAGTTCTTGGTTGGTGAGTGGACCCCAGACCCCAGACCTCACAACCACAAAGGGCAATGGGTTCTATAACTGATTCAAGTATTTTTAGCCAGATCCTAATAGATATCTTAAATTTTATGTTCATTTTGATGGCATAGAAGGCCCTTCTTGCCTTGTATCTCAGATCATTCACAGCTTTGTGGAAGTTACCTGTGGCGCTGATGTTAAGGGTGTCAGTGGGCTGACTGTGAACGCTCTGAGAGACTCTGGGTTGAGGTCAGTGATAAAGTAGTCTACAGTACTACTGCCAAGAGATGAGCTATAGGTGTACCTACCATAGGAGTCCCCTCAAAGCCTACCATTGACTATGTACATACCCAGCGTGCGACAGAGCTGCAGGGAGTTGTGTTAGTTATGTTTTTGTAGTTGTGTCTAGGGGGGCATATGAGGGAGGGAATGTGTTCACCCCAAGTAGGTGTTTGTCCCCCTGTGTGCTGAGGGTGTCAGGTTCTTGTCTGATTCTGGCATTTAGGTCGCTAGAGACTAGTCTCTCTCTCTAACTCTCCCTCCCACCCCACCCCAAACAAACTCCACAGGAATTGTGTACATTAAATGGCTTGTTTCAATACATTTTACAAGGCAAAGACTACAAGGCTGAAAGCTAACAGAATTGCAGCACATACAGTCTTTTGGGGCGTCACTACATAACAGTATGCATAGCAACAATGCTCTGGTTGAGATCTGCATTGCGAGTACACACACACACACACACACACACACACACACACACACACACACACACACACACACACACACACACACACACACACACACACACACACACACACACACACACACACACACACACACAGCAGAGGGAGGCATAACCTACTGAATCCCCAATTATAGAGTGTAGTGCTGTGATGCTTCCCAGGGCTATAACTGGAGTATAATCAGCACTGTTAGAGAAACACACCGTTATTAAGGAAGAGAGGAGGACAGAGGAGAGGAGCCTGAACGCTAGCTAGCTAGGAAGAGAGGAGGACAGAGGAGATGAGCCTGACTGCTAGCTAGCTAGGAAGAAAGGAGGACAGAGGAGAGGGGCCTGAACACTAGCTAGCTAGGAAGAGAGGAGGACAGAGGAGAGGAGCCTGAACGCTAGCTAGCTAGGAAGAGAGGAGGACAGAGGAGAGGAGCCTGAACGCTAGCTAGCTAGGAAGAGAGGAGGACAGAGGAGAGGAGCCTGAACGCTAGCTAGCTAGGAAGAGAGGAGGAGAGGAGCCTGAACGCTAGCTAGCTAGGAAGAGAGGAGGACAGAGGAGAGGAGCCTGACCGCTAGCTAGCTAGGAAGAGAGGAGGACAGAGGAGAGGAGCCTGAACGCTAGCTAGCTGGGAAGAAAGGAGGACAGAGGAGAGGAGCCTGACCGCTAGTTAGCTAGGAAGAGAGGAGGAGAGGAGCCTGAACACTAGCTAGCTAGGAAGAGAGGAGGAGAGGAGACTGACTGCTAGCTAGCTAGGAAGAGAGGAGGCCAGAGGAGAGGAGCCTGAACGTTAGCTAGCTAGGAAGAGAGGAGGACAGAGGAGAGGAGCCTGACCGCTAGCTAGCTAGGAAGAAATGAGGACAGAGGAGAGGAGCCTGAACGCTAGCTAGCTAGGAAGAGAGGAGGACAGAGGAGAGGAGCCTGAACGCTAGCTAGCTAGGAAGAAAGGAGGACAGAGGAGAGGAGCCTGAAGACGAAGCTAGCTAGCTAGGAAGAGAGAAGGACAGAGGAGAGGAGCCTGAAGACGAAGCTAGCTAGCTAGGGAGAGAGGAGGACAGAGGAGCCTGAACGCTAGCTAGCTAGGAAGACAGAGGAGAGGAACCTGAACGTTAGCTAGCTACTAAACCCCTAAGTACCATTCCTGGCTAGATGTTCAGAGGAAAGGTTGAAATGTCAGCCGCCTCCCTCTCTCTGGATAACCACCATCACGGTTTTAAAGACTGATTTGATAGCAAAACACAAGAGAAAAACCAACCCCTTGAAGTCTGACGTCGTAGCCACACTGTGTGTTAAGGACGTCTTCCTGAAACGAATGAAAGCAAAACAATTATGAGAATAGAACAAGGTGAATATGTTCATGTGTTAAACTGAATTAAGTCTGAGGTTTATAATGTAGTTCTACAGCCCAGTAAGGTATCTTACGGCAGGATCTTTGACGCAGCAGGAGAAGGGGACGCCACAGCGCTCTCTACTGGGGTTAAACTCTGTGCAGTTGAAGTAGATATTCAGGTTCCAGTCATTAGAACCGTGGGCTCCACAGCACGACCACTAGAACACACACAGGTATAAGGCTTTATTACATGTTATAACCACATAGGAGCCTTTATTTATGCTGCAGTAGTGTGTGTCGGGGGGCTAGGGTCAGTTGGTTATATCTGGAGTACTTCTCCTGTCTTATCTATCCGGTGTCCTGTGTGAATTTAAGTATGCTCTCTCTAATTCTCTCCTTCTCTCTTTCTTTCTCTCTCTCTCTCGGAGGACCTGAGCCCTAGGACCATGCGTCAGGACTACCGGGCATGATGACTCCATGCTGTCCCCAGTCCACCTGGCCTTGCTGCTGTTCCAGTTTCAACTGTTCTGCCTGCGGCTATGGAACCCTGACCTGTCCACCGGACGTGCTACCTGTCCCAGACCTGCGGTTTTAAACTCTCTAGAGACCGCAGGAGCGGTAGAGATACTCTTAATGATCGGCTATGAAAAGCCAACTGACATTTACTCCTGATTATTATTTGTGAACATTTATGAACATTTGAACATCTTGGCCATGTTCTGTTATAATCTCCACCCGGCACAGCCAGAAGAGGACTGGCCACCCCTCATAGCCTGGTTCCTCTCTAGGTTTCTTCCTAGGTTTTGGCCTTTCTAGGGAGTTTTTCCTAGCCGCCGTGCTTCTACACCTGCATTGCTTGCTGTTTGGGGTTTTAGGCTGGGTTTCTGTACAGCACTTCGAGATATTAGCTGATGTACGAAGGGCTATATAAAATAAACTTGATTTGATTTGATGATATAAAGTGTTACTACAACCAAGTTTGCTATGATAAAGAGGCTGGCTCTGGTTGGCTTCAGTATTTGTCCAGTTATCCAATCAGGGTTAAGGCACTAGCTGCCTGTACAGTACAGTCCAGCTAAAGGTACGAGACATGTTTCCTGTACAGTACAGTTAAAGGTACGAGACATGTTTCCTGTACAGTACAGTTAAAGGTACGAGACATGTTGCCTGTACAGTACAGTTAAAGGTACAAGACATGTTGCCTGTACAGTAGTTAAAGGTACAAGACATGTTTCCTGTACAGTACAGTTAAAGGTACAAGACATGTTGCCTGTACAGTATAGTTAAAGATACAATACCTTTAGCTCTGGAGGTTGGTCCGAACTACAGATCTAGGGTCAGATGCAACTATGTAATCCCGTTGGGTCCTTGAGCAAGGCACTTAACCCATAAAATGCTCCAGGGACACTTTTCTACTACATACAGTTGAAGTCTGAAATTTACATACATCTTAGCCAAATACATTTCAACTCCGTTTTTCACAATTCCTGACATTTAATCCTAGTAAAAAATGTAAGAATGTGAAATGTCAGAATAATAGTAGAGAGAATGATTTATTTCATCTTTTATTTCTTTCATCAAATTCCCAGTGGGTCAAAAGTTTACATACACTCAATTAGTATTTGGTAGCATTGCCTTTAAATTGTTTAACTTGGGTCAAACATTTCAGGTAGCCTTCCACAAGCTTCCCACAATAAGTTGGGTGAATTTTGGCCCATTCCTCCTGACAGAGCTGGTGTAACTTAGTCAGGTTTGTAGACCTCCTTGCTCGCAAACGCTTTTTCAGTTCTACCCCCACATTTTCTATAGGATTGAGGTCAGGGCTTTGTGGCTTTGTGATGGAAACTCCAATACCTTCACTTTGTTGTCCTTAAGCCATTTTGCCAAAACTTTGGAAGTATGCTTGGGGTCATTGTCCATTTGGAAGACCCATTTGAAACCAAGCTTTAACTTCCTGACTGATGTCTTGAGATGTTGCTTCAATTTATCCACATAATTTTCCTCCCTCGTGATGCCATCTATTTTGCGAAGTGCACCAGTCCCTCCTGCAGCAAAGCACCCCCACAACATGATGCTGCCACCCCCGTGCTTCACGGTTGGGATGGTGTTCTTCGGCTTGCAAGCCTCCCCCTTTTTCCTCCAAACATAACGATGGTCATTATGGCCAAACAGTTCTATTTCTGTTTCATCAGACCAGAGGACATTTCTCCAAAAAGTACAATCTTTGTCCCCATGTGCAGTTGCAAACAGTAGTCTGGCTTTTTTTTGGCGGTTTTGGAGCAGTGGCTTCTTCCTTGCTGAGCAGCCTTTCAGGTGATGTCGATATAGGACTCGTTTTACTGTGGATATAGATACTTTTGTACCCGTTTCCTCCAGCATCTTCACAAGGTCCTTTGCTGTTGTTCTGGGATTGATTTGCACTTTTCGCACCAAAGTATGTTCATCTCCAGGAGACAGAACGCGTCTCCTTCCTGAGCGGTATGACGGCTGCATGTTCCCATGGTGTTTATACTTGCAGACTATTGTTTGTACAGATGAACGTGGTACCTTCAGGCGTTTGAAAATTTGTCCCAAGGATGACCAGACTTGTGGAGGTCTACACATTTTTTCTGAGGTCTTGGCTGATTTCTTTTGATTTCCCCATGATGTCAAGCAAAGAGGCACTGAGTTTGAAGGTAGGCCTTGAAATACATCCACAGGTACACCTCCAATTGACTCAATTAGCCTATCAGAAGCTTCTAAAGCCATGACATCATTTTCTGGAATATTCCAAGCTGTTTAAAGACACAGTCAACTTAGTGTATGTTAACTTCTGACCCACTGGAATTGTGATACAGTCAATTATAAGTGAAATAATCTGTCTGTAAACAATTGTTGGAAAAATGACTTGTGTCATGCACAAAGTAGATGTCCTAACCGACTTGTGAAAAATACAGTTTGTTAACAAGAAATGTGTGGAGTGGTTGAAAAACGAGTTTTAATGACTCCAATCTTAGTGTACGTAAACTTCCGACTTCAACTGTATTCCTGTTAACTCTATAACATCTAATACTACTGACATATTCCTGTGTTAACTATATAACATCTAGTACTACTGACATATCCCTGTGTTAACTATATAACATCTAGTACTACTGACATATCCCTGTGTTAACTCTATAACATCTAATACTACTGACATATCCCTGTGTTAACTATATAACATCTAGTACTACTGACATATCCCTGTGTTAACTCTATAACATCTAATACTACTGACATATCCCTGTGTTAACTCTATAACATCTAGTACTACTGACATATCCCTGTGTTAACTCTATAACATCTAGTACTACTCACATATTCCTGTGTTAACTATATAACATCTAGTACTACTGACATATCCCTGTGTTAACTATATAACATCTAGTACTACTGACATATTCCTGTTAACTCTATAACATCTAGTACTACTGACATATCCCTGTGTTGACTATATAACATCTAGTACTACTGGCATATCCCTGTGTTAACTATATAACATCTAGTACTACTGACATATTCCTGTGTTAACTCTATAACATCTAGTACTACTCACATATTCCTGTGTTAACTATATAACATCTAGTACTACTGACATATTCCTGTGTGAAGTCTATGAGGTTCTGCAGGTCGATGTCGTCGCGGTAAGCCTTGACGTTGTTGTTGATGAAGAAGTTGAGCTGGTCTTTGATCCAGTCTTTAAACACAAAGGCCAGGATGCCTGCTGTCAGCTCCAAGAAGAAGATCAGGCCCAGGAACACTGAGAACTAGAACACAGAGAGAGAACATTAGAACAGGATGCCAGCTGTCAGCTCCAAGAAGAAGATCAGGCCCAGGAACAATGAGAACTAGAACACAGAGAGAGAACATCAGAACAGGATGCCTGCTGTCAACTCCAAGAAGAAGATCAGGCCCAGGAACACTGAGAACTAGAACACAGAGAGAGAACATTAGAACAGGATGCCTGCTGTCAGCTCCAAGAAGAAGATCAGGCCCAGGAACACTGAGAACTAGAACACAGAGAGAGAACATTAGAACAGGATGCCTGCTGTCAGCTCCAAGAAGAAGATCAGGCCCAGGAACACTGAGAACTAGAACACAGAGAGAGAACATTAGAACAGGATGCCAGCTGTCAGCTCCAAGAAGAAGATCAGGCCCAGGAACACAGAGAACTAGAACACAGAGAGAGAACATCAGAAAAGGATGCCTGCTGTCAGCTCCAAGAAGAAGATCAGGCCCAGGAACACAGAGAACTAGAACACAGAGAGAGAACATCAGAACAGGATGCCTGCTGTCAGCTCCAAGAAGAAGATCAGACCCAGGAACACTGAGAACTGGAACACAGAGAGAGAACATCAGAACAGGATGCCTGCTGTCAACTCCAAGAAGAAGATCAGACCCAGGAACACAGAGAACTGGAACACAGAGAACATTAGAACATGTGAGAAAATAGGACATATGTATATTTCAGTGCTGTTCTGGAGAAATCTGTAAACTAAAAGAGCATATCTATAATACTGTACTCTTCTGGAAATAGGTACATTTGTAGCCTGACTGGCTGGCTGGCTGACTCGGAGCAGCGTTGAGATGCCTCAGGCCTGACTGAGGGACTGACTCGGAGCAGCGTTGAGATGCCTCAGGCCTGACTGAGGGACTGACTCGGAGCAGCGTTGAGATGCCTCAGGCCTGACTGAGGGACTGACTCGGAGCAGCGTTGAGATGCCTCAGGCCTGACTGAGGGACTGACTCGGAGCAGCGTCGGGATGCCTCAGGCCTGACTGAGGGACTGACTCGGAGCAGCGTCGGGATGCCTCAGGCCTGACTGAGGGACTGACTCGGAGCAGCGTGGAGACGCCTCAGGCCTGACTGAGGGACTGACTCGGAGCAGCGTGGAGACGCCTCAGGCCTGACTGAGGGACTGACTCGGAGCAGCGTTGAGATGCCTCAGGCCTGACTGAGGGACTGACTCGGAGCAGCGTTGAGGCGCCTCAGGCCTGACTGAGGGACTGACTCGGAGCAGCGTTGAGGCGCCTCAGGCCTGACTGAGGGACTGACTCGGAGCAGCGTTGAGATGCCTCAGGCCTGACTGAGGGACTGACTCGGAGCAGCGTGGAGACGCCTCAGGCCTGACTGAGGGACTGACTCGGAGCAGCGTGGAGACGCCTCAGGCCTGACTGAGGGACTGACTCGGAGCAGCGTGGAGACGCCTCAGGCCTGACTGAGGGACTGACTCGGAGCAGCGTGGAGACGCCTCAGGCCTGACTGAGGGACTGACTCGGAGCAGCGTGGAGACGCCTCAGGCCTGACTGAGGGACTGACTCGGAGCAGCGTGGAGACGCCTCAGGCCTGACTGAGGGACTGACTCGGAGCAGCGTTGAGGCGCCTCAGGCCTGACTGAGGGACTGACTCGGAGCAGCGTTGAGGCGCCTCAGGCCTGACTGAGGGACTGACTCGGAGCAGCGTTGAGGCGCCTCAGGCCTGACTGAGGGACTGACTCGGAGCAGCGTTGAGGCGCCTCAGGCCTGACTGAGGGACTGACTCGGAGCAGCGTCGAGACGCCTCAGGCCTGACTGAGGGACTGACTCGGAGCAGCGTCGAGACGCCTCAGGCCTGACTGAGGGACTGACTCGGAGCAGCGTCGAGACGCCTCAGGCCTGACTGAGGGACTGACTCGGAGCAGCGTCGGGATGCTTCAGGCCTGACTGAGGGACTGACTCGGAGCAGCGTCGGGATGCCTCAGGCCTGACTGAGGGACTGACTCGGAGCAGCGTCGGGATGCCTCAGGCCTGACTGAGGGACTGACTCGGAGCAGCGTCGAGGCGCCTCAGGCCTGACTGAGGGACTGACTCGGAGCAGCGTCGAGATGCCTCAGGCCTGACTGAGGGACTTACTCGGAGCAGCGTTGAGATGCCTCATGCCTGACTGAGGGACTGACTCGGAGCAGCGTTGAGGCGCCTCAGGCCTGACTGAGGGACTGACTCGGAGCAGCGTTGAGGCGCCTCAGGCCTGACTGAGGGACTGACTCGGAGCAGCGTTGAGGCGCCTCAGGCCTGACTGAGGGACTGACTCGGAGCAGCGTTGAGGCGCCTCAGGCCTGACTGAGGGACTGACTCGGAGCAGCGTTGAGACGCCTCAGGCCTGACTGAGGGACTGACTCGGAGCAGCGTCGAGACGCCTCAGGCCTGACTGAGGGACTGACTCGGAGCAGCGTCGAGACGCCTCAGGCCTGACTGAGGGACTGACTCGGAGCAGCGTCGAGACGCCTCAGGCCTGACTGAGGGACTGACTCGGAGCAGCGTCGGGATGCCTCAGGCCTGACTGAGGGACTGACTCGGAGCAGCGTTGAGGCGCCTCAGGCCTGACTGAGGGACTGACTCGGAGCAGCGTTGAGGCGCCTCAGGCCTGACTGAGGGACTGACTCGGAGCAGAGTCGAGATGCCTCAGGCCTGACTGAGGGACTGACTCGGAGCAGCGTCGGGATGCCTCAGGCCTGACTGAGGGACTGACTCGGAGCAGCGTTGAGGCGCCTCAGGCCTGACTGAGGGACTGACTCGGAGCAGCGTTGAGGCGCCTCAGACCTGACTGAGGGACTGACTCGGAGCAGCGTTGAGATGCCTCAGGCCTGACTGAGGGACTGACTCGGAGCAGCGTCGGGATGCCTCAGGCCTGACTGAGGGACTGACTCGGAGCAGCGTCGGGATGCCTCAGGCCTGACTGAGGGACTGACTCGGAGCAGCGTCGGGATGCCTCAGGCCTGACTGAGGGACTGACTCGGAGCAGCGTCGGGATGCCTCAGGCCTGACTGAGGGACTGACTCGGAGCAGCGTTGAGGCGCCTCAGGCCTGACTGAGGGACTGACTCGGAGCAGCGTGGAGATGCCTCAGGCCTGACTGAGGGACTGACTCGGAGCAGCGTCGGGATGCCTCAGGCCTGACTGAGGGACTGACTCGGAGCAGCGTTGAGATGCCTCAGGCCTGACTGAGGGACTGACTCGGAGCAGCGTCGGGATGCCTCAGGCCTGACTGAGGGACTGACTCGGAGCAGCGTTGAGATGCCTCAGGCCTGACTGAGGGACTGACTCGGAGCAGCGTCGGGATGCCTCAGGCCTGACTGAGGGACTGACTCGGAGCAGCGTTGAGGCGCCTCATCCTCTACTGTAGGATGGCCAGCCATGAACTCTCTCTTCTCTCTCCTCTACTGTAGGATGGCCAGCCATGAGCTCTCTATTCTCTCTCCTCTACTGTAGGATGGCCAGCCATGAACTCTCTCTTCTCTCTCCTCTACTGTAGGATGGCCAGCCATGAACTCTCTCTTCTCTCTCCTCTACTGTAGGATGGCCAGCCATGAGCTCTCTATTCTCTCTCCTCTACTGTAGGATGGCCAGCCATGAACTCTCTCTTCTCTCTCCTCTACTGTAGGATGGCCAGCCATGAGCTCTCTATTCTCTCTCCTCTACTGTAGGATGGCCAGCCATGAACTCTCTCTTCTCTCTCCTCTACTGTAGGATGGCCAGCCATGAGCTCTCTACTCTCTCTCCTCTACTGTAGGATGGCCAGCCATGAGCTCTCTATTCTCTCTCCTCTACTGTAGGATGGCCAGCCATGAACTCTCTCTTCTCTCTCCTCTACTGTAGGATGGCCAGCCATGAGCTCTCTATTCTCTCTCCTCTACTGTAGGATGGCCAGCCATGAGCTCTCTATTCTCTCTCCTCTACTGTAGGATGGCCAGCCATGAGCTCTCTATTCTCTCTCCTCTACTGTAGGATGGCCAGCCATGAGCTCTCTCTTCTCTCTCCTCTACTGTAGGATGGCCAGCCATGAACTCTCTCTTCTCTCTCCTCTACTGTAGGATGGCCAGCCATGAGCTCTCTATTCTCTCTCCTCTACTGTAGGATGGCCAGCCATGAACTCTCTCTTCTCTCTCCTCTACTGTAGGATGGCCAGCCATGAGCTCTCTATTCTCTCTCCTCTACTGTAGGATGGCCAGCCATGAGCTCTCTATTCTCTCTCCTCTACTGTAGGATGGCCAGCCATGAGCTCTCTATTCTCTCTCCTCTACTGTAGGATGGCCAGCCATGAGCTCTCTATTCTCTCTCCTCTACTGTAGGATGGCCAGCCATGAGCTCTCTCTTCTCTCTCCTCTACTGTAGGATGGCCAGCCATGAGCTCTCTCTTCTCTCTCCTCTACTGTAGGATGGCCAGCCATGAGCTCTCTATTCTCTCTCCTCTACTGTAGGATGGCCAGCCATGAGCTCTCTATTCTCTCTCCTCTACTGTAGGATGGCCAGCCATGAGCTCTCTATTCTCTCTCCTCTACTGTAGGATGGCCAGCCATGAGCTCTCTATTCTCTCTCCTCTACTGTAGGATGGCCAGCCATGAGCTCTCTATTCTCTCTCCTCTACTGTAGGATGGCCAGCCATGAGCTCTCTATTCTCTCTCCTCTACTGTAGGATGGCCAGCCATGAGCTCTCTATTCTCTCTCCTCTACTGTAGGATGGCCAGCCATGAGCTCTCTCTTCTCTCTCCTCTACTGTAGGATGGCCAGCCATGAGCTCTCTCTTCTCTCTCCTCTACTGTAGGATGGCCAGCCATGAGCTCTCTCTTCTCTCTCCTCTACTGTAGGATGGCCAGCCATGAGCTCTCTATTCTCTCTCCTCTACTGTAGGATGGCCAGCCATGAGCTCTCTATTCTCTCTCCTCTACTGTAGGATGGCCAGCCATGAGCTCTCTATTCTCTCTCCTCTACTGTAGGATGGCCAGCCATGAGCTCTCTATTCTCTCTCCTCTACTGTAGGATGGCCAGCCATGAGCTCTCTATTCTCTCTCCTCTACTGTAGGATGGCCAGCCATGAGCTCTCTATTCTCTCTCCTCTACTGTAGGATGGCCAGCCATGAGCTCTCTATTCTATCTCCTCTTCAGTAGGACGGCCAACCAGGAGCTACCTCTCCTCTTCTGTAGGCTGGCCAGCCAGGAGTTAATGGACAGAGTAGTGGAGGTAATAGCCACTGAGAGTGACAGCTGGCTATGAAGCCCAGTTCGTCTCTGTCACTCAGACTCCATTGTCAAAGTTGAACCTGACGTAACTTCTCTGAACGATGTCAATTGTTTTCAGAGTGTTTGGAGAACATGCTTAGTTCTCAGTAATGGATGTTTCAGGCTTTTATAAAACGAGTGGTTACTTATTTCCCATCTAGATCAATACTAATCCTACGTGTTCATTCATGGTAAGTAGCCAATAGCTATGAATGATCTCAACTTTCAGATCAAACGAAGCTAGAGACATTTTCGTGAATCAATCTAACGTGTACCGTCTACTGACCGACCTGCCTGCCTACCTAGTGCCTTCACACTCCTCGACTTTTCCCATATTTTGTTTTGTTACAGCCTGAATTTTAAATAGATTACGTTTAGATTTGTCGTCACTGGCCACGTTGTAATTTGTCGCAGCAGGTTTCAACCCCAAAACGGACCTTTACGTTCACCACACACTACCTTCTCAGACTGTTAGCTAACACAAAACAAATATTATTATTTTTTTTATTATCTTTTTACAATCGATAAATTGAAGAGTTTTTGTGTTTTTTCATCAGAAATTATGGCTTATGGGTTACAGAGTTTAATGGTTGTGATAGGAGAAAACTAAGGATGGATCAACAACATTGTAGTTACTCCACAATAAAAGCCTAATTGACAGAGTGAAAAGGAAGCCTGTACAGAATAAAAATATTCCCAAAACATGCATCCTGTTTGCAACAAGGCACTAAAGCAGTACTGCAATTAACATGTTATCCCGAATAAAAAGTGTTGTATTGGATTTACCTCAAACATAACACATTACTGAGTACCACTCTCCATATTTTCAAGCATAGTGCTGGCTGCATCATGTTATGGGTATGCTTGTAATCGTTAAGGACTGGGGAGTTTATCAGGATATTTTTTTTTTAAGGGATGGAGCTAAGCACAGGAAAAAAATCATTGAGGACAAACTGGTTCAGTCTGCTTTCCACCAGACACTGGGAGATGAATTCACCTTTCAACATGACAATAACTTAAAACACAAGGCCAAATCTAGACTGGAGTTGCTTATCAAGAAGACAGTGAATGTTCCTGAGTGGCCGAGTTACAGTTTTGACTTAAATCTACTTGAAAATCTATGGCACGACTTGAAAATGGTTTCTAGCAATGACCAATAACCATGTTGACAGAGATTTAAGAATTTTGAAAATAATAAAAATGGGCAAATGTTGCACAATCCAGGTGTGGAAAATTCTTAGACTTACCCAGAAATACTCACTGCTGTAATCACCCCGAAACGTGCTTCCACAAAGTATTGACTCAGGTGTGTGAATAATTATGTAAATTATATCATTCTGTATAGTTTTTTTAAATCAAATTTCTATTTATTTTTTACACTGTCATTATGGGGTATTGTGTGTAGATGGGTAATTAAAAAAAAAGATTTAATCCATTTTGAATTCAGGCTGTAACGCATCAAAATGTGGCTTAAGTCAAAGGGCATGAATACTTTCTGAAGGCTCTGTACGTACCTCCCTCCTCTAGATCAAACCAAATCACATTTTATTTGTCACATGCGCCGAATATAACAGTTGTAGACCTTTCTGTGAAATGCTGACTTACAAGCCCTTAACCAACAATGCAGCTTTAGGAAAATAGAGTTAAGAAAAGATTTACTAAATAAACTAAAGTTAAAAAAAATATATAATTATTATTTTTTTAATCACAAACAATAAAAATAAAGAATTCATTAAATAATTGTTTAAAGAAAAACATTGAAAACATACAAATAGAAAAATAAAAAAAGTGACAAAAAACAAATTCTATATACAAATAATATATATATATTTTTGGGCTATGTACAGGGGGTACCGGTACCGAGTCAATGTGCGGGGGTACAGGTTAGTGGAGGTAATTTGTCTATGTCTATGCATCTAAATCTTTTAAGGGGGGGGGGGGGGGGGGGTTAGAAGGATTACGTCATCCTATTACTATTACTTTATCCTTTATCAACATGCTATCGCCCAAGGCCACAGCCTTACTATCCACAGAGAGATTAAACTAAGTACGCCCATATAAGAAATATATAGTTGTGAACTCTAATAGGCTGACCACACCGTGTGCGAGCGTTGCAAAATAAATTTAGAAATCTATGTTATTCAATTATTGCACCCAAACTGCTTGCGCGCGTCTGCGTTGCCAAGGGCTAAAATAGAAATCAGTTCTAATTCTGACGTAGATTGTGCTGCAAGTCCTGCCTCTCCCATCTCCTCATCGGTTTATAAAAGCAGGTACCCACGTGCCATCTCCTCATTGGTTATACCCACGTGGGTGACTGAAAGACGAACGAGGTCAGTGGCGGTAATGCACCTAATTTATGAAAGTTGCCCATCGCAATATAAAGTCAAGAGAAGAAAAAGCCTGGAAGGAAGATAGATTACTAGAAACGATTCGGTTGACCGTTTTATGTGTGGATTAATTGGTGGAGTAGAGGACCTTGTGCATTTCAGGTAAAATAACACCTCAATGTTTATATCCCAGGACAAATTAGCTAACAAGTGCAAAGCTAGCTAGCTAAATTGCCATAAATGTTTCATGCTTTTCGACCTGTCCCCAAATTAATATAATTGGTTCAGAGTTTGTTTTGATATTTTAACCTGCGTGTCATGATCGCGTTTGGTGTGGGGGGACAAAATACATTTATGCACGATGTCGCAGGATGGCTCACACACGCAGCTGGTTTGGGTTCCGTGTAAGGATGAATAAAGCATATTCCATTAAAAGTATAAATTTAAACTCACAAATTTGAGCAGCAAGGTGTTTTCCCGTAACGCCCCGATGCAGCCAGCGAATCCCAGGATGAACATGACTCCTCCCACTACGATGAACAGCCACACAGGGTCGAAGCCTCCCAGGTCTGTTATGGACGCCATGTTGGACAGCACCCCCTGGAGGACAGGAGGACCAAGGTGTTATTACAGATGTATAGACAGACAGCACCCCCTGGAGGACCAAGGTGTTATTACAGATATATAGACAAAAAGACCACAGAAAGCATAAGACTAAAAAAGTGTAGGTGACATTTATGTAAGAAAGCAGTGTTGCACAACCTCTTCTTTGGCGTGATATAAAAAGCCAATAGAACAACACACCTTACTGTGAGAGAATCTAGACCTTCCCTTCCGGGACAATAAACACAGACGAACAGGCAGCCCCCTCCCCCTGCTTCCCCTAACACACTACCTCACCTAACACCCTGTTCATTTTACGACTGTTTGTGTCTTTTTGGTTACGTCTCCTTCCCTCCTTCTATGCTGTGTGCACCTTCCCACTCTCATACACCAAGCCCCTCCCCCTGACACTCACAACAAAGAAGATAGATAACTTCTTCTGACAACATGCAGTTTAAACTCACCATTTGCATTTGAGGTTTGGTTCAACATAAAATGGTTCATATGGACACCGAAACTTAGAGACATTATTTGACTGTCTCAGCCTCCAGTATTTATGCAGAAATAGTTTGTGTCGAGGGGCTAGGGTCAGTCTGTTATATCTGGAGTATCTCTCCTGTCTTATCCTGTGTCCTGTGTGAATCTCTTTCTTTCTCTCTCTCGGAGGACCTGAGCCCTAGGACCATGCCACAGGACTACCTGGCCAGATGACGCCTTGCTGTCCTTGCTGAACCTGACCTGTTCACCAGACGTGCTACCTGTCCCAGACCTGCTGTTTTCAACTCTCTATCTCTACCGCTCCTGCTGTCGGATATGAAAAGCAAACTGACATTTACTCCTGAGGTGCTGACCTGTTGCACCCTCGACATTCACTGTGATTATTATTATTTGACCCTGCTGGTCATCTATGAACATTTGAACATCTTGGCCATGTTCTGTTATAATCTCACCCGGGACAGCCAGAAGAGGACTGGCCACCCCTCAGAGCCTGGTTCCTCTCTAGGTTTCTTCCTAGGTTCCGGCCTTTCTAGGGAGTTTTTCCTAGCCATCGTGCTTCTACACCTGCAGCTGATGTAAGAAGGGCATTATAAATACATTTGATTGATTGATTGGTTAACCCTTTTTATGTCTCAACTCCCCAAATGTAGAAAATACCCTACTAAGACGGGATGAAAATTCATGCTCAGTTTGTCGCGGTACCACGTACGCATTATAGCTAGACTGCTACATGCTAGCTGTCTAGTCTGTGTTTCATAAAATGTGCAACGAGCATTAAAAAAAATATTAATTTGTATAAGGAATTCGCTTCTCATTCCAATTCTGAGAAATAAGCATTATCTTATCCAGGTAGGCCACTGGATTTCAACATCTAAAACTAAATGAACAGACCGTGTTGTTCAAACAGTTGGAGACGGACAGGAGGGTGTATTCATAACGGTTCAACTGTTCTACCTTGTTATCAATCCACGTTGGCTAGACTCTACATATAAAGACTAGCTGGATACCCACTAGCAGGTGAGCTTGTGTTCGTTTTCTCCCAGAAGTTGGTCGTTATTAGTTGATGTGCGTTGTCCATGGCTCTGGTTAAATGTGTAACAAAAAAGGGCATTTTCAAAGTCAAACCTGAAAGCCAAATGAGTGACAATTGCAAATAAGCAGGTTAAACTTTTTTTAATTTTTTTTATAAAATAATTACATTATTAGTGGGCCTTCTGGTTGAAGGCTTATATTTATCCTAGGTATAATTTTACAAAGCCCTGAATTCATTAGATTATTGCTGACTGTTTTAAATGTGGTGTATTGACCTTTGATTGAGCAACAAAGCTTATTTAGAAATGGTTTTTAAAACATGTTTTAACCTTTATTTAACTAGGCAAGTCAGTTAAGAACAAATTATTATTTACAATGACGGCCTATATAGAGAGGGAGCGAGAGAGATGAAGAGACAGAGGTAGGGAGATAGAGAGAGAAGCAGACAGAAAGACAGACAAAGACAGCGGTAGAGAGACAGAGAGAGAAGCAGAGACAGAGAAAAGCAAAGAGACAGAGAAAAGCAGAGAGAGAAGCAGACAGAGAGAGAAGCAGACAGAGAGAGAAGCAGACAGAGAGAGAAGCAGACAGAGAGAGAAGCAGACAGAGAGAGAAGCAGACAGAGAGAGAGGGAGACAGAGAGAGAGGGAGACAGAGAGAGGGAGACAGGGGTAGAGAGAAGCAGACAGAGAGAGAAACCGTGAATCCACAATGTTATTACCCAGACTGACATTAAAATATGTAATCTAATATATGTTATCAGCCGTCTATGTTAGACAGACGCTGTCCTAGATACAAAGACATAAATAATAAGTCTGATGGTGACAGCTGCCTCTCAAATGAATGTATAATGTAAAGCATATGGTTTCTCATCGTGGCTGTGATGGTGGTCTTGGTTGTTGTGAGATGCACACAATGACAATTCCCCATTATTAAGGCCATTTGTAAAAAGTAAATGTAATTGGGATGTAAATGTGATTTTTTGTGTTTAGCCACCCGTAGCTAACATAGTTCTTTATTACAGAGGGAGGTTGAGGTAAAGGCAGAGTGCTCGGCTGTGGAGCTCAAACGCTGAGTTACACAAGCAGCCCAATTCTGATTCCTCTTTTGACCAATAAGATCAGGTCTTTGGCAAATAATTGGGCATAAATATCCAAATTGGGCTGCCTGTGTAAACGCAGCCTTAGACCGGTAAAGACGTGTGCTGTAGGAGACAGAGCAATACATTTACAGGGATATACACAGCTCTCGATAGTATACCACTACAGACTAGAGATGGGCATGGTGAAGTAAATAGCCAGATATCTGAACAGACACTAGCATTCGATTAGGCGACTTGACTGAGTTTTTTTTTTTTCGTTTTTTTTTAGGCTTTTAAAAAATAATAAAATACTTTGTCTAAATTCAATTATCCTTATGACATTTTTACCTACATGGATATATTATGACATTTCAAATTCTTAACTTAATAAAAACAATAAAATAAATCAGTCAACTGAACTAAATTCATTAGGGCCTAATCTATGGGTTTCACATGACTGGGAATATAGAAATGCATCTGTTGGTCACAGATACCTTTAAAAAACAAAGAGTTAAGGGCATGGATATCCTAAAACCAGTCAGTACCTGGTGTGACCATCATTTGACTCATGCAGCGTGACAAATCAAATCAAATTCCTCTGACACCCATCCAGAGGTCCTGGATGGCAGAAAGCTTGGCACCAGTGATGTACTGGGCCGTATGCACTACCCTCTGTAGTGCCTTGCGGTCGGAAGCCGAGCAGTTGCCAAAACAGGCAGTGATGTGACCAGTCAGGATGCTCTCGATGGTGCAGCTGTAGAACCTTTTTGATGATCTGAGGAGCCATGCCAAATCTTTTCAGTCTCCTGAGGGGGAATAGGTGCCCTCTTCACGACTGTCTTGGTGTGCTTGGACCATGTTAGTTTGTTGGTGATGTGGACACATCTCCTTCGTATACAGTTTAATTTTACATAAACATTTTGGGGGGGGGGGGGGGGGGGGGGGTATCAGGCTGTTGATTGTGGTCTTTGGAATGGTGTCCCACTCCTCTTCAATGGCTGTGCGAAGCTGCTGGATATTGGCGGGAACTAGAACATCCCTCCAGGCTACCCTGACATCAGTATGTATTTATCCCTCCAGGCTACCCTGACATCAGTATGTATTTCTCCCTCCAGGCTACCCTGACATCAGTATGCATTTATCCCTCCAGGCTACCCTGACGTCAGTATGTATTTATCCCTCCAGGCTACCCTGACATCAGTATGTATTAATCCCTCCAGGCTACCCTGACATCAGTATGTATTAATCCCTCCAGGCTACCCTGACATCAGTATGTATTAATCCCTCCAGGCTACCCTGACATCAGTATGTATTTATCCCTCCAGGCTACCCTGACTTCAGTATGTATTAATCCCTCCAGGCTACCCTGACATCAGTATGTATTAATCCCTCCAGGCTACCCTGACATCAGTATGCTATTTCTCCCTCCAGGCTACCCTGACATCAGTATGTATTAATCCCTCCAGGCTACCCTGACATCAGTATGTATTTCTCCCCCCAGGCTACCCTGACATCAGTATGTATTTCTCCCTCCAGGCTACCCTGACATCAGTATGTATTAATCCCTCCAGGCTACCCTGACATCAGTATGTATGTATCCATCCAGGCTACCCTGACATCAGTATGTATTTCTCCCCCCAGGCTACCCTGACATCAGTATGTATTTCTCCCCCCAGGCTACCCTGACATCAGTATGCTATTTCTCCCACTTCAAATAGAAATCACCTGCAAAATATTCAACAGAAAAGCTTATTGTAACAGAATCAGTTCTATCATGATGAAAAATCAGACTCCTCTTTTTGCTGTTGCTGTTAGCCAAACTACTGGAGAAAAGCAGCATGTTCGCTGTTTATTGTTGTTGTTTAGAATTTCTGGAAAATCCCCAAAACAATGTCATGATAACATTTGAATAGTAATGTTTTTCTTACCTTCTCGGCCCATGCCCACAGCCCTATGCCCAGGAAGCCTGCTCCTAGTAACTGTGGAATAAAACACACAAACAGAAGGTTACATGAACACTACTCAAAGTACATATAGTGTGTGTATATATTATATTATATTATATACACAAAGTACACTGACTGTACACACATATAGTCTTAATGCTGGACTAGAGGACATAGTGAGCCCTGTGAGTGAATGGAGTTCTGCCCGTCTTGGCCTAGTTTCAAATGATGACAGTTGGAAGAAAGTGGTTTCTTCACACAGCTTGTGTAGGTCAGAAAGTCCGTTTACTAAACGCTGAGAGTCTCTGGAATATAATATATGCAGGGTTACCATAGTAGCCCGTAGCTGGAGAGGCCTCATTGGCATAAAGATCATACAATGACTAGCCATAAATATTACAGGATTAATCGAAGGGTAATTCCACTTAAAATGTATGCCAAAGTAAAATAATTCATTTTAACTCTATGAACAAGGGACTACTTTTAAACATTAATTGAACATTGTACAAAAACACGTGTACTGGAAGAACTGTGCAGATGCTAAATGTGGTAACAGATTTTCCGGTTAAATCTCCATCAGTTTTGTTATGTGACTACGTTTTCCAACAACTCTTAAAACATATCTGCTCCGAATTAAGAGTCAAAGATGTCTGCAGAAAGAGTGTCAGCTATGACATCTTGAGTTTGAAAAAATATATATAATTTTGGTTATTGAACTACTTACTGTAAGTGAAGTGGATTTACACCCAGTAACAGAATTTCATGATCTGTACTATACAGAAATGCATAATTATGGATATGTTTGTTATTCTCTTCCTGGTGGTGTATCCGACAATAGGTAGCCGACACAAAAATACAGTGTCCTCGCATCACTGTATAATTATTGTAGGCTTGCATTGACACGCACAAGGGACTTTCCAATCATCCAGTCGTGAGATGCTTTGAGATCAAATCAAGCACATTTGTTGATATTCATTGGTAGTTAGGGAGTCATTTTTTGGTAAGCAAAACAAATCCTGGAAAAGTCATGGTGTGTGAGTCACCTCCGTGTGTAGGGCTGTGGCGGTCACAAAATTAGGTCAGCCGGTGATTGTCAAGCAAGTAACTGTCGGTCTCATGGTAATCGACAGTTAATTAACAAACAAATGTAGTATCTCCTGTCTTCAACACACAGCCTACCAGCCACTGACGCAGACCTTTGGAACATCTACATTTTAAAAAGTCTAATAAATCCATGTAATATAGCCTACAATCTTCACAATAAATCCATGTAATATAGCCTACAATCTTCACAATAAATCCATGTAATATAGCCTACAATCTTCACAATAAATCCATGTAATATAGCCTACAATCTTCACAATAAATCCATGTAATATAGCCTACAATCTTCACAATAAATCCATGTAATATAGCCTACAATCTTCACAATAAATCCATGTAATATAGCCTACAATCTTCACAATAAATCCATGTAATATAGCCTACAATCTTCACAATAAATCCATGTAATATAGCCTACAATCTTCACAATAAATCCATGTAATATAGCCTACAATCTTCACAATAAATCCATGTAATATAGCCTACAATCTTCACAATAAATCCATGTAATATAGCCTACACCTTCACAATAAATCCATGTAATATAGCCTACAACCTTCACAATAAATCCATGATTTATTTTAGACGGGTCTAAAGAAACATGATATGAAGAAAATGTCGTCTATTTCAGAAGAACAGAATATCATACTTGTGAGTTGTCTTTATGTCCTAAATGTGGCCAAACCAAATGGCTGTGGGCTACACTAGTTCATTTAGCTGACAAGAATACAACTGAACAAAGCTGAATACAATAGAAAGGCTATTTTCTCCAAAGCATTTGAGGGAGTCCGCACATGCGGCTATTGTGTGTTGAGCAGTTAACAAAGAAATTGGTACTCCTACAGTTGAAGTCGGAAGTTTACATACACTTAGGTTGGAGTCATTAAAACTCATTTTTCAACCACTCCACAAATTTCTTGTTAACAAATTATAGTTTTGGCAAGTCGGTTAGGACATCTACTTTGTGCATGACACGTAGTATTTCCAACAATTGTTTACAGACAGATTATTTCACTTATAAATCACTGCATCACAATTCTAGTGGGTCAGAAGTTTACATAAACTAAGTTGACTGTGTCTTTAAACAGCTTGGAAAATTCCAGAAAATGATGTCATGGCTTTAGAAGCTTCTGATAGGCTAATTGACATCATTTGAGTCAATTGGAGGTGTATCTGTGGATGTATTTTAAGGCCTACCTTCAAACTCAGTGTCTCTTTGCTTGACATCATGGGAAAATCTAAAGAAATCAGCCAAGACCTCAGAAACAAAATGTAGACCTCCACAAGTCAGGTACAAAATATCTATATCCACAGTAAAACGAGTCCTATATCGACATCACCTGAATGGGCGCTCAGCAAAGAAGAAGCCACTGCTCCAAAACCGCCATAAAAAAGCCAGACTACAGTTTGCAACTGCACATGGGGACAAAGATCGTACTTTTTGGAGAAATGTCCTCTGGTCTGATGAAACAAAAATAGAACTGTTTGGCCATAATGACCATCGTTATGTTTGGAGGAAAAAGGGGGAGGCTTGCAAGCCGAAGAACACCATCCCAACCGTGAAGCACGGGGGTGGCAGCATCATGTTGTGGGGGTGCTTTCTTGCAGAAGGGACTGGTGCACTTCACAAAATAGATGGCATCATGAGGGAGGAAAATTATGTGGATATATTGAAGCAACATCTCAAGACATCAGTCAGGAAGTTAAAGCTTGGTCGCAAAAGTGTCTTCCAATTGGACAATGACCCCAAGCATACTTCCAAAGTTGTGGCAAAATGGCTTAAGGACAACAAAGTCAAGGTATTGGAGTGGCCATCACAAAGCCCTGACCTCAATCCTATAGAACATTTGTGGGCAGAACTGAAAAAGCGTGTGCGAGCAAAGAGGCCTACAAACCTGACTAAGTTACACCAGCTCTGTCAGGAGGAATGGGCCAAAATTCACCCAACTTATTGTGGGAAGCTTGTGGAAGGCTACCTGAAATGTTTGACCCAAGTTAAACAATTTAAAGACTGTATGTAAACTTCTGACCCACTGGGAATGTGATGAAAGAAATAAAAGCTTAAATAAATCACTCTATTATTATTATTATCAAAAACAGTTTAAATGTATTTGGCTAAGGTGTATGTAAACTTCCGACTTCAACTGTATATGCTAAATTTAGAGTTAGTAATGTAACTTTAGATTTTCTACAAACTTTGGGCTATATGTTTTGATTTTTAATACATTGTAAGGCTGCATGACGCGACTCTAATGATGATTTGAAAAAAGTTGCTTGAAAGGCATGAGCTCTGCTTAGTTTTTTTGAGCAAGCAGGCTGTACACACCACATCAGTCTCTCATTCACAATTTGACAAGCACTTGTTAAGGTCCATCATTTCATGGCCGCATCCCCTTTTGTGAGGCCGTAGTGCACCCTAAAATAACCCATGCCTTTTGCGGCCAGCGGCCTTTGACCCAGAGAGCTGCGTTGTGCCCTTCTCCCTGAGTGCTCTATATCACCTCTCACTTATATGGCTCTCCATCACGGGATGGGGTCTTTCTCACAGGCTACAAGTGAAGACAGACACATCGGGGACACAACTGCCCGCGTCCTTATCCAATTCCAAGGTGCATAATGAAGATTTTGGAACAACTGTCCACATTTACTTTTTTATGTCATCTATGCACTTAAATAGTGAATGGAGGACGCTTTCCTGTGGTTCATGTTCATGCCAGCCAGGTAGGCTATACTCCTGTTGTAAATATAAGCAATGTGCTTAATATTAGGAAGTTGAGAAATAAATATAGTAGGCCTAGCCTATAGAAAGCTGATGGGGTCCTCCTCTTTTTAGTAGAGGCCATCACTCTGTTTTTTTGTGCAATTGCAAACCCTCTAGAAATGTTGCGCAACATGAGCTCTCATGAAGTGTTTGATTACATGTGTCAGAATGTCAGAAACATCAACTTGCTTGAACATGCTGTAGGCCACGTAACTGTTTCGTGGACTTCACCGGACAGAAGTTGTTCTCTAATTTTGTGATGAAACAAAGGTGTGGTTCAATTTATTCTGCCACTGTGTCTTCCTATTGTCTCGGCCTTTAGGCATATATATCACGGTCGCAAGGCATATGAATCAACAGGTTATAAAGCAGACAAGGCAATTATCACAACACATAGGTTCAAATATGGCTTCTTTTTTTTCTGGCTTCACCAGAGATTTGCAACTAGCTCCTATGAAATTCACATGTTGGTGTTCATGGGTCCTTTTACATGGAAATGACCCTAAGCATGTTGTTATTGAGAGCCTCTTCGAGTAGGCCTAGATCTGTTGTTGCCACTTCCCTTTCAATCAGCAACATATCCCCATCACCATATCATCATCACCCTTTCAATCAGCAACATATCACCATCACCCTTTCAATCAGCAACATATCACCATCACCCTTTCAATCAGCAACATATCCCCATCACCATATCATCATCACCCTTTCAATCAGCAACATATCACCATCACCCTTTCAATCAGCAACATATCCCTATCACCATATCATCATCACCCTTTCAATCAGCAACATATCACCATCACCATATCATCATCACCCTTTCAATAAGCAACATATCACCATCACCATATCACCATCACCCTTTCAATCAGCAACATATCAACATCACCATACCATTATCACCCTTTCAATAAGCAACATATCATCATCACCCTTTCAATCAGCAACATATCACCATCACCATATCATCATCACCCTTTCAATCAGCAACATAACCCCATCACCATATCATCATCACCCTTTCAATAAGCAACATATCCCCATCACCATATCATCATCACCCTTTCAATCAGCAACATATCACCATCACCATCACCCTTTCAATCAGCAACATATCCCCATCACCATATCATCATCACCCTTTCAATAAGCAACATATCAACATCACCATATCATCATCACCCTTTCAATAAGCAACATATCACCATCACCATCACCCTTTCAATCAGCAACATATCCCCATCACCATATCATCATCACCCTTTCAATAAGCAACATATCAACATCACCTTTTCAATCAGCAACATATCATCATCACCCTTTCAATCAGCAACATATCACCATCACCATATCATCATCACCTTTTCAATAAGCAACATATCAACATCACCCTTTCAATAAGCAACATATCATCATCACCCTTTCAATAAGCAACATATCAACATCACCATATCATCATCACCCTTTCAATCAGCAACATATCCCCATCACCATATCATCATCACCCTTTCAATCAGCAACATATCCCCATCACCATATCACCATCACCCTTTCAATCAGCAACATATCAACATCACCATATCATCATCACCCTTTCAATCAGCAACATATCCCCATCACCATATCATCATCACCCTTTCAATCAGCAACATATCCCCATCACCATATCATCATCACCCTTTCAATCAGCAACATATCAACATCACCATATCATCATCACCCTTTCAATCAGCAACATATCCCCATCACCATATCATCATCACCCTTTCAATAAGCAACATATCCCCATCACCCTTTCAATAAGCAACATATCATCATCACCCTTTCAATAAGCAACATATCATCATCACCCTTTCAATCAGCAACATATCCCCATCACTCTTTCAATAAGCAACATATCATCATCACCCTTTCAATAAGCAACATATCATCATCACCCTTTCAATCAGCAACATATCACCATCACCATATCATCATCACCCTTTCAATCAGCAACATATCCCCATCACCATATCATCATCACCCTTTCAATAAGCAACATATCCCCATCACCATATCATCATCACCCTTTCAATAAGCAACATATCAACATCACCATATCATCATCACCCTTTCAATAAGCAACATATCATCATCACCCTTTCAATCAGCAACATATCACCATCACCATATCATCATCACCCTTTCAATCACCAACATATCACCATCACCATATCATCATCACCCTTTCAATCAGCAACATATCCCCATATCATCATCACCCTTTCAATCAGCAACATATCCCCATCACCATATCATCATCACCCTTTCAATAAGCAACATATCATCACCCTTTCAATCAGCAACATATCCCCATCACCATATCATCATCACCCTTTCAATCAGCAACATATCCCCATATCATCATCACCCTTTCAATCAGCAACATATCCCCATCACCATATCATCATCACCCTTTCAATAAGCAACATATCATCACCCTTTCAATCAGCAACATATCACCATCACCCTTTCAATCAGCAACATATCCCCATCACCATATCATCATCACCCTTTCAATCAGCAACATATCACCATCACCCTTTCAATCAGCAACATATCACCATCACCATATCATCATCACCCTTTCAATAAGCAACATATCCCCATCACCATATCATCATCACCCTTTCAATCACACACAGGCAGACAGACAGGGAAAGGATGGGGGAGGGACGGAATGTTTTATTCAGGATGCCCCTGGGACCTGGCTGTGACTGGGGAGTACAACAGAGTGAGAGTCCAGGTAAGGTATGAGTTGGAGATCAGTGGCGGTCAGATGAGGGAGGACAATTATAATGGTTTCATGAACATGACCTTATTTCTATTACAGCATATTGGATGACTGTCATTCATATTCCATTCACCCAGTTCAATGTAACAACAATACGTTTAGGCTACTACATGACTCTCTAATGTTCCCTGTCCCCATCATGAGGTTGATACAACCTGGACTATGAATGAAAGTTTACAACGTAAGTGCACACAGGTCGAGAGACATTTCAGTAATCAAGGTAACAGACATTGACATATTCAATATTGCCTTGCACACTCTTGCCTGCATCTAGCTGACATAGGGCGTATTCATGAGTCCAACAGTTGCAAACAAGAGTTAATATTCAGGTATGTTTCTCATTTTGTTCCGTTGCTTCCATTTAAGAAACGTTTTTTTTTTTCAACAGAATTGGCGGAATGAATACACCCCCGATCACACACAAACACATTTCACTTTCATAGCAGCCACATAACAGCGAGATCCCTTTGATTGTTGTATTCTTTCTCACATCTACGTGCTCTCCTCCTCTCTTATTCGCTTGTGGACTTCAGTGCGCAACACATCAGCTTTCTGTGACCAGGCGGAAAAAAATATTTCCAAACCAAAACTTCATATCATAACCACTAACCGCTACACACAGCCTACATCGTTGTCACCCTATTTACGTCATAGGTCACCATAGCTACTAGAACTAACACGTTAGAAAAACTCGCTACCATCATGCAGTACAGTGTACAGGTAGCAAGCAGTTTAGCAGTTACACCGGTAGGCCACGGTGGCAATAAATTAATAAAATGAAAAGCGTAACTTGACTTGGAAGAGTTCCAGTGTTGTGCTGGATAGCCATAGCCAGCTAGCTAACATAGCATCCCTCTGTTTGAGCAGGGTGTTTCAGTAGGCTAAACTAACTAGCTGCATTCGCTAGCTAAGTGAAAGTAAAAAAAACATTTTTAAAATGATAATATATAGCTCTCGCTCTCTAGCTCCTTAATTTTTTAAGAAATGAATTTGTTCAAAACTGTTCAATTAATGTCTTCTCTCTCTCTTTGAGTCAACTACTCACCACATTCAATGCACTGCAGTGCTAGCTAGCTGTAGTTTATGATTTCAGTACTAGATTCATTCACTGATCCTTTGATTGGGTGGACAACATGTCAGTTCGTGCAGCAAGAGCTCTGATAGGTTGGAGGAAGTCCTCTGGAAGTTGTCATAATTGTAAGTCTATGGAAGGGGGTGAGAACCATGAGCCTCCTAGGTTTTGTAATGAAGTCAACGTACCCAGAGGAGGACGGAAGCTAGCTGTCCTCCGGCTACACCATCGTGCTACTCTACAGAGTGCTGTTGAGGCTACTGTAGACTTTCATTGCACATGAATGTATTTAGTAACGTTATATTTTAAAAGGATAACTTTAATGTTTCAATATTTTATTTTTATGAAATTCACTGAAGAGGATGGTCCTCCCCTTCCTCCTCTGAGGAGCCTCCACTGTTAGAGATCAGAGGTTAGTGTAATCCCATTAAATTAATGCAGGGGGATTAGAGAGATAGAGATGCTCAACTGCTGTCTCCCTCTACAACTACCTTTCCCCAGGGACTAGCCTATATTAAGATATTAACAGAGTTGTATAATGTTATAGTGGAGACCTGATATTAACAGAGTTGTATAATGTTATAGTGGAGACCTGATATTAACAGAGTTGTATAATGTTACAGTGGAGACCTGATATGGACAGAGTTGTATAATGTTACAGTGGAGACCTGATATGGACAGAGTTGTATAATGTTACAGTGGAGACCTGATATGAACAGATTTGTATAATGTTACAGTGGAGACCTGATATTAACAGAGTTGTATAATGTTACAGTGGAGACCTGATATGGACAGAGTTGTATAATGTTACAGTGGAGACCAGATATTAACAGAGTTGTATAATGTTACAGTGGAGACCTGATATGGACAGAGTTGTATAATGTTACAGTGGAGACCTGATATGAACAGATTTGTATAATGTTACAGTGGAGACCTGATATTAACAGAGTTGTATAATGTTACAGTGGAGACCTGATATGGACAGAGTTGTATAATGTTACAGTGGAGACCAGATATTAACAGAGTTGTATAATGTTATAGTGGAGACCTGATATTAACAGAGTTGTATAATGTTACAGTGGAGACCTGATATTAACAGAGTTGTATAATGTTACAGTGGAGACCTGATATGGACAGAGTTGTATAATGTTACAGTGGAGACCTGATATGGACAGAGTTGTATAATGTTACAGTGGAGACCTGATATGAACAGATTTGTATAATGTTACAGTGGAGACCTGATATGAACAGAGTTGTATGTTATAGTGGAGACCTGATATGAACAGAGTTGTATAATGTTATAGTGGAGACCTGATATGAACAGAGTTGTATAATGTTACAGTGGAGACCTGATATTAACAGAGGTGTATAATGTTACAGTGGAGACCTGATATTAACAGAGTTGTATAATGTTACAGTGGAGACCAGATATTAACAGAGTTGTATAATGTTATAGTGGAGACCTGATATTAACAGAGTTGTATAATGTTACAGTGGAGACCAGATATTAACAGAGTTGTATAATGTTACAGTGGAGACCTGATATTAACAGAGTTGTATAATGTTACAGTGGAGACCTGATATTAACAGAGTTGTATAATGTTACAGTGGAGACCTGATATTAACAGATGTGATCGCTCCAGAGGGGTTCCAATCTATGAGGTAGCGAGGGGTAGTGTAAACAGAGGAAGAGTCGGTTTTTCAAGTTGCCAAAAATCTAAATTATATATTTAAGTTGTACAGGAGTTAAAGGGGAAGTCAGTGGAATAAATGTGGAAAATACTGGAGATAAATAAAACATTTATTTTTAAATAAGGTGAGGAGCTGCATGCATATTATGTCTATAGATTACAATATAATTCTTCTGACCGTTTGGAACAATTTATTTTATTTTTTATTTATTTTACCTTTATTTAACCAGGTAGGTAAGTTGAGAACACGTTCTCATTTACAATTGCGACCTGGCCAAGATAAAGCAAAGCAGTTCGACACATACAAACAACACATAGTTACACATGGAGTAAAACAAACATACAGTCAATAATACAGTAGAAAAATAAGTCTATATACAATGTGAGCAAGTGAGGTGAGATAAGGGAGGTAAAGGCAAAAAAAAGGCCATGGTGGCGAAGTAAATACAATATAGCAAGTAAAACACTGGAATGGTTGATTTGCAGTGGAAGAATGTGCAAAGTAGAGATAGAAATAATGGGGTGCAAAGGAGCAAAAATAAATAAATAAATAAATACAGTAGGGGAAGAGGTAGTTGTTTGGGCTAAATTATAGATGGGCTATGTACAGGTGCAGTAATCTGTGAGCTGCTCTGACAGCTGGTGCTTAAAGCTAGTGAGGGAGATAAGTGTTTCCAGTTTCAGAGATTTTTGTAGTTCGTTCCAGTCATTGGCAGCAGAGAACTGGAAGGAGAGGCGGCCAAAGGAGGAATTGGTTTTGGGGGTGACCAGAGAGATATACCTGCTGGAGCGCGTGCTACGGGTGGGTGCTGCTATGGTGACCAGCGAGCTGAGATAAGGGGGGACTTTACCTAGCAGGGTCTTGTAGATGACCTGCAGCCAGTGGGTTTGGCGACGAGTATGAAGCGAGGGCCAGCCAACGAGAGCGTACAGGTCGCAGTGGTGGGTAGTATATGGGGCTTTGGTGACAAAACAGATGGCACTGTGATAGACTGCATCCAATTTATTGAGTAGGGTATTGGAGGCTATTTTGTAAATGACATCACCGAAGTCAAGGATCGGTAGGATGGTCAGTTTTACGAGGGTATGTTTGGAAGCATGAGTGAAGGATGCTTTGTTGCGGAATAGGTAGCCAATTCTAGATTTAACTTTGGATTGGAGATGTTTGATGTGAGTCTGGAAGGAGAGTTTACAGTCTAACCAAACACCTAGGTATTTGTAGTTGTCCACATATTCTAAGTCAGAAGCGTCCAGAGTAGTGATGTTGGACAGGCGGGCAGGTACAGGCAGCGATCGGTTGAAGAGCATGCATTTAGTTTTACTTGCATTTAAGAGCAATTGGAGGCCACGGAAGGAGAGTTGTATGGCATTGAAGCTCGCCTGGAGGGTAGTTAACACAGTGTCCAAAGAAGGGCCAGAAGTATACAGAATGGTGTCGTCTGCGTAGAGGTGGATCAGAGACTCACCAGCAGCAAGAGCAACATCATTGATGTATACAGGGAAGAGAGTCGGTCCAAGAATTGAACCCTGTGGCACCCCCATAGAGACTGCCAGAGGCCCGGACAACAGACCCTCCAATTTGACACACTGAACTCTATCAGAGAAGTAGTTGGTGAACCAGGCGAGGCAGTCATTTGAGAAACCAAGGCTGTCGAGTCTGCCGATGAGGATGTGGTGATTGACAGAGTCGAAAGCCTTGGCCAGGTCAATGAATAGGGCTGCACAGTATTGTTTCTTATCGATGGCGGTTAAGATATCGTTTAGGACCTTGAGCGTGGCTGAGGTGTACCCATGACCAGCTCTGAAACCAGATTGCATAGCAGAGAAGGTACGGTGGGATTCGAAATGGTCGGTAATCTGTTTGTTGACTTGGCTTTCGAAGACCTTAGAAAGGCAGGGTAGGATAGATATAGGTCTGTAGCAGTTTGTGTCAAGAGTGTCCCCCCTTTGATGAGGGGGATGACCGCAGCTGCTTTCCAATCTTTGGGAATCTCAGACGACACAAAAGAGAGGTTGAACAGGCTAGTAATAGGGGTGGCAACAATTTCAGCAGATCATTTTAGAAAGAAAGGGTCCAGATTATCTAGCCCGGCTGATTTGTAGGGGTCTAGATTTTGCAGCTCTTTCAGAACATCAGCTGACTGGATTTGGGAGAAGGAGAAATGGGGAAGGCTTGGGCGAGTAGCTGTGGGGGCAGCATTGTAAGAACTGGAATGTGTCAGTTTAACATCTCAACAGTTGATTATTATATCAATTATTGATTCTAATGAGCAGAGTGTGCTGTAGTATTGAAATAGGCTGAGGGAAATGAGGTAGAAAGATGGTTATGGTAAGGAGGAAGAGGAGGAGTGCACGTGGATCGTATCTGGTTGAAGAACCGTGGTAGGAGTCGTGGGACACAGCGTCTCAGGGAAAAACACATCAACACCCTCCATCCTTTGTTCTTCTTACTCTGTGTGTGTGTGTGTGTGTGTGTGTGTGTGTGTGTGTGTGTGTGTGTGTGTGTGTGTGTGTGTGTGTGTGTGTGTGTGTGTGTGTGTGTCTGTGTGTGTGTGTACGTTCATGAGCGTGAAACAACCCCGGCACACAATGCCTCTGCTCAGTACAATAGGGTAGAAGGCATTGAAAAGAGGGTGGGGGCCAGTGGAGGCTGGTGTTATGGTCTCTAAGGGTTTTCAATATCGTCAACACCCTAACACTGCAACCACTAGAACAGCTGTAACCTAATAGTTTGCTTGTTCCCCCAGGAATGGTCTAACAACTAATCAAGACCTTTTTTGTGAAGGGAATAAACCACACACACACACACACACACACACACACACACACACACACACACACACACACACACACACACACACACACACACACACACACACACACACACACACACACAGTTTAGTGAACACAGATTTAGCCCAAGAGAAGGCAGTTGCTTTCATGGAGCACTGGATTCAATTGTGAGGATGACCACAATGTATTTTCCTCACGGGCAAAAAGCTATTGTTTTTTTTTTCTTAAAAGATGTGATCCATTTCATAAAATGAAAGAGAGCTGGCTGGTATTGAGAAGAGAGCTGGCTGGTATTGAGGAGAGAGCTGGCTGGTATTGAGGAGAGGGCAGCCTGGTATTGAGGAGAGAGCTGTGAGGAGAGAGCTGGCTGGTATTGAGGAGAGAGCTGGCTGGTATTGAGGAGAGAGCTGGCTGGTATTGAGGAGAGGGTTGGCTGGTATTGAGGAGAGAGCTGGCTGGTATTGAGGAGAGAGCTGGCTGGTATTGAGGAGAGAGCTGGCTGGTATTGAGGAGAGAGCTGGCTGGTATTGAGGAGAGGGTTGGCTGGTATTGAGGAGAGGGTTGGCTGGTATTGAGGAGAGGGTTGGCTGGTATTGAGGAGAGGGCAGCCTGGTATTGAGGAGAGAGCTGTGAGGAGAGAGCTGTGAGGAGAGAGCTGGCTGGTATTGAGGAGAGAGCTGGCTGGTATTGAGGAGAGAGCTGGCTGGTATTGAGGAGAGGGTTGGCTGGTATTGAGGAGAGGGTTGGCTGGTATTATTGAGAAGAGGGTTGGCTGGTATTATTGAGAAGAGGGCTGGCTGGTATTGAGGATAGGGTTGGCTGGTATTGAGGAGAGGGTTGGCTGGTATTGAGGAGAGAGCTGGCTGGTATTGAGGAGAGGGTTGGCTGGTATTATTGAGAAGAGGGCTGTCTGGTATTGAGGAGAGGGTTGGCTGGTATTGAGGAGAGGGTTGGCTGGTATTGAGGAGAGGGTTGGCTGGTATTGAGGAGAGGGTTGGCTGGTATTGAGGAGAGGGTTGGCTGGTATTGAGGAGAGAGCTGGCTGGTATTGAGGAGAGAGCTGGCTGGTATTGAGGAGAGGGTTGGCTGGTATTGAGGAGAGAGCTGGCTGGTATTGAGGAGAGAGCTGGCTGGTATTGAGGAGAGAGCTGGCTGGTATTGAGGAGAGAGCTGGCTGGTATTGAGGAGAGAGCTGGCTGGTATTGAGGAGAGAGCTGGCTGGTATTGAGGAGAGAGCTGGCTGGTATTGAGGAGAGAGCTGGCTGGTATTGAGGAGAGGGCAGCCTGGTATTGAGGAGAGGGTTGGCTGGTATTATTGAGAAGAGGGCTGGCTGGTATTATTGAGAAGGTTGGCTGGTATTATTGAGAAGAGGGCTGGCTGGTATTATTGAGAAGAGGGCTGGCTGGTATTGAGGAGGGCTGGCTGGTATTGAGGAGGGCTGGCTGGTATTGAGGAGGGCTGGCTGGTATTGAGAAGGGCTGGCTGGTATTGAGAAGGGCTGGCTGGTATTGAGGAGGGCTGGCTGGTATTGAGGAGAGGGCAGGCTGGAAGGAGGTGACACAGAGAGGGAGGAGAGGAGTAAAGAATGGAGGGGAAGGGGACTGTTGTTTTAACAGTTGCACTTATCAGACAGACAGGGGAAGGGTGTGGGAATGTGTTAGCCTGTCCAGCACAGCAGTGTAACCCTACTGTTAAGGCCATGTTAGCCTATCCAGCAGTGTAACCCTACTGTTTAGGCCATTGGATAAACTCGGTTTAGGGTGTCTGTGATTGTAAGATTGCAAACTAGTACTACATACAATAGACTAGCGTCCTGTACAGGAGGTAGGCTCCTGACATATGGGCCATTGTGGCTCAGACAAGGCTACTTAAGCAATAAGGCTTGATATCCTGGGAATTATTGTGTGAAAAACTCCAGACTAAGGGCTGTTCTAATGCCCGGGGACGAACCCAAGGAGAGGAAACAGCTCTTAGGGAAGGTGTTTTTCTCAATCATTCCTGAGATCGAGGGCTTTATTGCTTTTATAAAACAGTTGCCAACATATTAAAAAAAAGATCAATGACATGTTCTATTAAAAACATTATATTAAGTAAATCTGTTTTATTTCATCCATCCATCATACAAAATAGTCTGTGGAAAAAGCCAGTCGTTAGTTATAAGATTCTGAAGTTACTAGCAAAATGGGCAGGTCGTTCCTTCTATCCATTCTATTTGCAATGGTTGCTATGCTAAACAAATCCTTGGTATCAAGCTATGCAAGCTAGCTACTTCTCATTCGCTAGCTAGCTAACTAAAGCTAACACACAATCACATCAAGCAGCCGAAAGGACAACAAACGATGTGCACTTTCGTTTGTTTACCTTTGTGTTTCTATTGCCATTTCTCTGGATATATCCATTGTAATGATCCTGATAAATGATTTTTCCTTAAATCAGATTAATTCCTTAAGTCTGCCTCTTCACACTCATATTTACACTGTGGAAAACGGCAACAACCCCCAAATGTGGCAAATAGAACGCAAGTCTAGTAGCAAGCTGAGATGAAGTATATAAATTGACTGGCTGGGATGTGGGACATTGTTAAATCTAATGGAACAGGTATTACCCAGAAAGTGTAGGGGCAGCAGGTGGCCTAGTGGTTAGAGTGTTGGACTAGTAACCTGAAGGTTGCAAGATCGAATCCCAGAGCTGACAATCTGTTGTTCTGCCGCTGAACAAGGCCACTGTTCCTAGGACGTCATTGAAAATAAGAATTTGTTCTTAACTGACTTGCCAAGTTAAATAAAGGGTTAAAAAAAAATCAACCAATCAGCATTCTGGATCCAAACAGGTTTTATAATTACTACTTAGGCCTGCAACATACAATAACCCTGTCCCTAACTAGTAGCCTATCAGCTCCTTGTGTGTGATAATGACAGTGTTGCTGCACTGACTCAGTGGCTACCATGTACTGTACACTAGTTCACTCTAAGCCATGCTATAAGAGGTGTGTATGGGCAGAGTAGGTTAGCTCAGAGTGAGAGTAGCTATTATATGGAGGTTAACAGTCAAGGATAGGTCAGGGACAGTTAGCTACACACACATATATATAACAACCCACACGCTCCAAACCTTCATCAATAATATGGGGAGCCCACTCACCCACAGTATAATGTACTACCTACTGTTGTTGGCATTCTGTTGTCCCACATGAACACATTATGGCTGTTGGGAACCACACAAGACTCCACACACACACAAATATTGCCCAATTGAGTCAAATAAAAAGCAGATGGGCGATGGATAATCAAACAACTGTTTTATAAAGCTACAGAGGAAATGGAAATATTGACAGTTTCAAATCACTCAATGTTGGGATGCATACGTCAGGAACTAACTTACTGTACAGTATTTTAGGATTGTTCATTAAATAATATCTGAATGTAGTTTGGAGGAACGGCGCTGGAGTAATAGCTTGAACTACTTAGCTAAGTTAGAGTTGACCTTCTCTTTCGTGCAACACTAGAAAAACTCATGTTTAGAATAAATGCATGCAGGTGTGAGATACAAATGTAAGTGTACTTACCCAGAATATGATGTTAAATCCAAACAAGAAGTATTTGACACAGCAGCTCACTTCGACTCCTTTAAAAAGCTGGTGTTTTCGACTGCTAACGTTATTCATCCTGTAAACGTCGAGGCTCGCTAGCTACAGTAACAATGTAGCGCCACTGGTTAGTTAGCTTGTTTGCTAACCTACAATCACGGTAGTGACAAACTAGCTACTATTTTTGTAGCACACAGGCTACCTAGCTCCATAAAACAACTTGAAACAATCAGCCAGCCAGCCAAATCACAAACACATCACCATCTAGCTATAATGTTAGCTTCCTGGCTAACAACAGATCCAGAAACACTTTGGATGTGTACAAATAATATACAGTCATCTGCGGTTCAATGTATACTCTCCCTAACTAATCAGATAGTTGAAAGATAAATCCAATTAAAGGTTGTCTTGTTGATACGTTCTCGATGTCTCCCGTTCACAGCGTTTGACTGTTTTTCCATTCCACCTTTCTTGTTAACAACAAACCCCGCTGTCATTTGCACTGAGCTGAGGAAACCCATCGTGATAAATGTATGGGAGATGTCTTTTTCCAGAGCGACCCCTACTGGAACTATTTACTAACAACACTGCCGGTGTGCTTCTTCCTGCCGCAGTGCACAGACCAAACAGAACCACGGTGAGGGATGAATATACCCTGTGAAAACTATTTAGGTATTTGAATAACATAAATACATACTTACCAGGTAAGAGGGACCGACAATTCTTGCATTTGTTATTTGACAGTTTAAAGTGTGACTTTTTATGTGACAACCTTGTACAACGACTAAACTAAAACTAATGTAACAGTATAACTTTACGTCGTCCCCTCGCCCGACACTAGCGCGTACCCGCTAACTAGCTAGCCATTTCACATCCGTTACACTAACATGGATCAAATTAAGCAATACAGCAATAAGACAACAATTGACAACATTAAACTTAGGGGATAGATTGTGCTGTGCTGTATCAATGTGCTGTAGCTGTAGATTTATCAGTGATAGTCTGGCTAACACCTAACTCACAAAGTCCTCCTGGCTTAAGTCTGGAATGGCCCTTTGACGCTGTCAGCACAATGCGTCCATAATGAAAGGGGCTGTGATTTTACTGGTTGGCTCTCTGTGTCTTTTCTCAGTCAAACACCCACACGCACAGTCACACACAGCCTCCGAGCGAGCGCCTCACCGTTCCATTACAATGGTTGGATTTTCAAATCCAAAACAACACCAAGTCTTAACCAATGAGGGGGAGAGAAAAAAATTGAGAGAACCAATCAAACCCCGTTCCTCAATTTCTGAGCGAATATTGCTTTAACGAACGGCCTCCTTTCCAGACCATTGTGTCACAGCTCTGCCTGTGCTGTGAGTCACGTGTGTTGTGTCAGCCAGGCTATATCCGTGATTCCTGACCTGTCCTTATCTACTAAAGCAAATTATCTGCTTTTCATAGACAAGTATTCTTAGCGTGGTCGTTAATATATAAACATAATCTTTTCCCGCATAGGTATTTCATTTGGAACAATAACGATATTTTGTATAGAAACAAGTCTTTATTTTTTAAAGAACTGGTTAAATTATCATATCCTGATGGTGAGTCAACTTTTTAATGCAGAAGGATTGTTACTCAACGATGAGGAATTTTTATCTCGTTACAATATCCCTGTTACACATAGAGAGTTCTCCATAGTCTTTGATGCTATTCCATCTGGAAGTCTCATGTTGTTTAGATGTGTAACCAGACCTCACCTCCTTGACCTACCCTCGCTTAATCCAGGTGACTCTCCAATAGGAACAATGTGTTTCTCCTTGCTCCCTCAGAACAACAGATCTATACGTGCTTTATTTCAAAGGGACATTGTATCCATTCCTTATGTCACAAATTACTGGAATATATTTGTCAATAATATATGTTGGGGGAAAAGTCTGGTTATTACCACAAATACCTGCTTGTTAACAAGGTCAAAGAGGTCTCTTTCAGAATGATCCATAAGTATGACCCTGCGAATCATTACCTGAAGAAACTCAAAAAGACATTGACATTAACTGTACTTTTTATGTTGAGCATCCAGAAGCAGATTTGCATTTCTTTTGACATTGTCTACATGTAAAACAATTATAGAAAAATATTCATAGTTTTATAATTGTTAATATTCTTGATTAATTTTTTTATTTTTTATTATGGGAGAATGTGCTGCTCGGTTTCTTTAACTATAATAAGGATAGAGAAACATTTTTTACCTCATAATTCTAATTGTGCTTAATGGCAAAATGTCATATTCATAAATGTAAATTCACTAATAAAAAACCACTCTTCCGTGTTTTCTAGAAGGAATCCGAGCAGTACATTAAGAATATTCAACATTCTTCTAATAAGAAAGCTGTTAAAACAATCAATATGTCTGCATCCTCTAAGGTCTTTGTATAATCTGTAATTTGTTGTAACCCCTTCTAGCATATTTTATCATTGTCTGTTTGTATACTTCTTGTAAGTATACTTTTTTTTCTGCAATAAAAAGCCGTTTCAACGGGAAAAAAAGACCCGTTCATATCTGACCTGTGTTGTACTGCCACCTGGTGGTATGTTAGATTACTACAGGTGGAGAGACGGTCATTAAAACTCCCCTCTTTAGTTCCTACAGGTGGCAGTCTATGCATGGCCGTAAATCACCAATAATTCTCCTCCTTCATTTTACATGCGATTGGCTGCCACAATATGTAGGCTACTTCAGTATCTTATATCAAATAGATTTCAATCGGTCAGTATCCCCAAGATGATGTGTAACTACTGTCTGTCTATGTTCTCAGGACAACATTAATTATCAAAATATATACATGTGAATGAAGCTAGTAGATGTTTAACTCTAGAATCAATATAGTTGGTTCTCATGTTCCCTATATAGTGCACTACTTTTGACCAGATACCTATGGGTCTTGGTCAAAAATTAGTGCACTATTTAGGGAATAGGGAGTTCCATTTGGGACGCATACAGAGTATCTCTTACAGACACCAGTGAGATGGCTGAAGGGGCTCAGAAAGCCCAGAGGTCTGCCTGACAGACTTGTGTTTGCTTGTTAGCTGCTATCTGTATTGATTTTCTCTTGGTGGCTGCTGGTGTGCTGCATTAAATGATTCTGAGTTAGTATGTCGTCATAGTCCTTTCCCCCTGTCATATACTATAAAAGACTATGAGCGTGGATAAGAACCAGGGCAACCTGAGTAGCATAATGTATGATGACAAAACACCGTGAATTTAGGTATCCTATGATTAGCCTGTACAAAATGTACATAGTCTTCTTTCTGTTGTACTATCCCAGATTAGCCTCTACAACATTTACAGTACATAGGCCCTTCTTACCATTGTAATGTAACTGAAGTGTATTGTGACCTTAAATGGAAAGAGACCACATACACAACATTGATATAATTAGTGTCATCACTTTTATTTTGTTTTGTGTTCAGTTATTTAAATAACCCAGAATTAAGGAGGGGTACATGAGACATATTGTTGATACACACATGGTGTTGTTAGTCATATTATCAATAAAACTTTTCCTTTTTTTCAAACTCAAATCTCCCCCCCTCTTGTTTTTTAATTTAACCAAGTCAGTTAAGAACAAATTCTTGTTTACAATGACGGCCTAGGAACAGTGGGTTAACTGCCTTGTTCCGGAACAGTGGGTTAACTGCCTTGTTCCGGAACAGTGGGTTAACTGCCTTGTTCCGGAACAGTGGGTTAACTGCCTTGTTCCGGAACAGTGGGTTAACTGCCTTGTTCCGGAACAGTGGGTTAACTGCCTTGTTCCGGAACAGTGGGTTAACTGCCTTGTTCCGGAACAGTGGGTTAACTGCCTTGTTCCGGAACAGTGGGTTAACTGCCTTGTTCCGGAACAGTGGGTTAACTGCCTTGTTCCGGAACAGTGGGTTAACTGCCTTGTTCAGGAACAGTGGGTTAACTGCCTTGTTCCGGAACAGTGGGTTAACTGCCTTGTTCAGGGGGTAGAACGACAGCTTGTTTACCTTGTCAGCTCGGAGATTCGATCTAGCAACCTTTTCAGTTACTAGTCCAACATTCTAACCACTAGGCTACCTGCCGCCCCAATGTATTGTTAAAATACATGGAGGACTAATTACAATCAACACTTGGGATTGGGACATAGCCATCCTGTGTTGATGGGCAGGTTGGACTCACAGAGGAAAGGGGGGGGGGGGGGGGGGGGGTTACTCGAGACTGATCCCTACATTGGCAACATCTGAAATACCACCCTATCCCTATAGTGTGTTGTTGATATACCGATGATTTCTACTGTTCGGTAGCATATGGAAGTTTCCGCATTTCACCTTTTCTTGTTGTGAATGTTCTGATAAACAACACTCGTCGTGAGACAAGGGGAAAAACCAACCAGCTCAATGTGTTTACATAGGATGCCGTTTAAGATGCAGCCGTGACAGTGAGAAGGTTATTCCTGCCCACCCAAGGTGCCAAGTCACCATAACACCAGCTGTCCCGGTCAGTCAAAGATTTGTCAGGGTTGCATTCATTAGGGTACACTGTAGCAAAATGCTATGCAAAGGAAAACAAACCCTTATTGGACAAGCTCAGGTAGTCCCTTCTTGTTTCAGTCCATTTTTTCTTCTGTTTTGGTGTCTAATGAATACAGCCCACATGTGACTAGTCAGTAATTTGCTGATGCAGCGGTCACATAGAGTCCTATGTGTTTAGGGGACAAGAATAGAACCACTCCTGTATTTCCTGTGGTCTCGTTCTGTTTGTGATCCTCTACGGGGGCCGGGGGGGGAGATGTGGAATGATGTCGGTGGCCTTGGTGACCCCCCCGGCCTTGAAATACAACAGTTACATTAACTGATAATTGTTTTTAAGCCTATTATAGTGTGTTCAGTGTGTGGCGGCGGTCTCTAACTGTTACTATGCAGATTATGGAGAAAGTGTGTGTTTTCTGTGTGAATGACACCTGTTTCAGCCAATCAAGGTTAGTCCGATACTGTGTGCCAATAGGAATAATGGAATGAAACAAAGAAGTGCAAAATCAAGTGAAACTTGATCAAATACAAAAAAGTAAAGCAAACTGAAATGTGCATTTCGAGTAGTGTATGTGGAATACAGGGCCTTGCTTCAGCAAGAGTAACAAAAACCTACTCCTATCGTCCGATCCCAACCTCGACCCCAACCTCGACGCCAACCTCGATCCCAACCTCGACCCCAACCTCGACGCCAACCTCGATCCCAACCTCGACGCCGACCTCGACCCCAACCTCGACGCCAACCTCGACCCCAACCTCGACCCCAACCTCGACGCCAACCTCGACGCCGACCTCGACCCCAACCTCGACGCCAACCTCGACCCCAACCTCGACCCCAACCTCGACGCCAACCTCGACCCCAACCTCGACCCCAACCTCGATCCCAACCTCGACGCCAACCTCGACGCCAACCTCGATCCCAACCTCGACCCCAACCTCGACCCCGACCTCGACGCCAACCTCGATCCCAACCTCGACCCCGACCTCGACCCCGACCCCAACCTCGACGCCAACCTCGATCCCAACCTCGACCCCGACCCCAACCTCGACGCCAACCTCGATCCCAACCTCGACGCCAACCTCGACGCCGACCTCGACCCCAACCTCGACGCCAACCTCGACGCCAACCTCGACCCCAACCTCGACCCCAACCTCGACCCCAACCTCGACGCCAACCTCGATCCCAACCTCGATCCCAACCTCGACGCCAACCTCGATCCCAACCTCGACGCCAACCTCGACCCCAACCTCGACCCCAACCTCGAACCCCACCTCGACCCCAACCTCGACCCCAACCTCGACGCCAACCTCGACGCCAACCTCGATCCCAACCTCGAAGCCAACCTCGACCCCAACCTTGACCCCAACCTCTACGCCAACCTCGATCCCAACCTCGACGCCAACCTCGATCCCAACCTCGATCCCAACCTCGACCCCAACCTCGACCCCAACCTCGACCCCAACCTCGACGCCAACCTCGACGCCAACCTTGACCCCAACCTCTACGCCAACCTCGATCCCAACCTCGACGCCAACCTCGACGCCAACCTCGACGCCAACCTCGACCCCAACCTTGACCCCAACCTCGACGCCAACCTCGATCCCAACCTAACGTCTGACTGCAGCCTACTCTCAACCAATGGAATGACTCTTTTATTCATCTTTCCTATTGGCTACCTTGATCGTCATCGTCGTGGTACACACAAATGTTTGTCTCTACAACATTAGTGACAACAATCCCCCCTTTCGTTTCCTATATATCTCTCAGAATGTAGTATTTTCTACATGCTCTATTTGATGTCCCCAGCCATTGTTAGTTGGTTGTTTGTGCCCGGACAGTAGACATATCAGTATTAGAAACGGTAACATTGTGTCCCATTGGTTAACATATAAAACCTTACATAAACTTTCTCCATAAAGGTCAACCCTCCTTTTGTCTGTCTCTGTCTCTCTTCTACCTCTCTACCTGCCAATCTGTACATTCATTTGAAACAAAGCAGTACATAAAACAACATACAGTAGCTGTATAACCAGTACATAGAGGGGATAGATGCATTATTGCACTGCGATAGGTAAAGAAGCTTTGTTTCCCCCCCCCTTGTTCATTAAAAAAGGATATACTGTACTGTAGTGTACATTTTGGGCCATTTGTGATGTTATCAACACCACAATAACACCAATGTTCCTTGATTCTTTGCATAGTAAGGTTATGGATAGGTAGAGAAACTACATTGTAACCAGAGCCGTATTTATAAAATGTCAATGTAAATACATGGCTCTGACTGTACCCATTCTATCTCTACGTACTCATTCAGAGTTGAAGAGTAATAGTCCGTTTTTTGTTTTCCTAATCTAATAACTATCACGGCAACTTTCAAAGGGATTTGTTTGATGAAAGCATAGTCCAGTAAGCTATAATATTATATTACAAAACTCCTATACCTGCCTCCCTGTAGCCACCACCATTACTACAGAACTAAAAACTGACGCATCGATACTCTGTCAGCGTCCTAAATTGCGCTCTGTTTCCAAATGGCACCCTGTTCCCTATTTAGCGCACTACGTTTGACCAGAGCCCATAAGGCTCGGGTGTAAAGTAGTGCACTGTAGAGAATAGGGTGCCATTTAAAATCCAGTCACTCTCTCTCTCTCCCCAGTTTGACCTGTGTCAGACCTGCAAAACATCATGTCAACCTATGGTTTAACTGTATTCCTGTCTACTCCAATGTATACCCAGCAACATTAAAACACATATATATGTATATATACAAAATAACTGCAAAAGCATATCTACGCCACTACATTATCAATGTCTTACGTGGGGGAGGAAAAGTGTAACACTGTTTTGAAAACATTGCATCATTCCAGATATTGTCTTTGGTATTTTCCTTCTAGTCTGTATACCTTCTTTTTTTTTGGTATAAATTAGAATAAACCTTTTATTTATTTTTTAAGAGTAAACATAAGTAAGCTACTGTAATAATTTGATTATTCAAGGAACTCTTGTCAAAGTCAAATGCAAGTAAGCTAGTTTTACATTTCAGCAATGCCTGATTTAAAACAACACATTTTGTTTTTCAATTACAAGGTCCATATCAAAAGTTGTAGACAAGTCGCTTTGGATTTTAGAATCCCTTCAATTTCCTTCTTTTTTTTTTGTGCAATAAATGTATAATGTGTTTTATAAGATGTAAGAATGAGAGGAAGAGGCAACAGTGAATTGTCCCTTCAATCTCCTCTCGGTAATCCCACTGTTGAGCTAGCTCTGAGCTTGATGGTCCTGGACTCTTCTATAGCCAGCCAGACAAATCAGTGGGTTTTAGTGAACTTTAGAATCACCAGACAGGATGCTTCTATGTCCCAGCTGCGTTGTAAGGGCATCAGATTATTTACTGTGTGGTCAACATTATTGTCCCTTATTCCAAAGCAACAAACACACAAGGTCAGTTCCTTTCAAAGTCCTTACCATATCTCCCCTGTGAGGCTAGCGCTGAGCTGGCCCTCCATCTAGATGCTCCTATAGGTCAATGAAATTAAGAATTGTCCAAAACCCACCAGTCCCTTTTATCAATGTCCTGGTTTTCTTTCTTTCTCTTATTTCGCAAGCTCAATGGTCCTTTCTCCTGACCCTCTCTCCCCAGCTCCCCCTACAGGTCAGTGCCAAAACTGCCCCTCTTCACCCTCAGGCTGCCGCCCCAGCCTCGGGGACTGGTGTTGTGGGTACGCTGCAGTCCTGGAGACCTCAGCCCAGAGTCCTCCGATTCCACCGAAGCATCCGAGTCAGTGAGGGATCTGGTGTTGTAGAGCCTTACTGGGGACCGGATCACCCCTGTAGGGGTGGGAGGTGGGCTGGCGAAGTGGGGGGACTGGCACCCCATGGCCCTGGACTGGTAGGGGCTGAAGGGGGGTTTGGAGCTGCTGTGGTGCTGCTGGTCATAGCCCTGGTGGTGCTGGTGGGTAGTGATGCCACCTTGTGGGGAGATTGGGAGATTGTGGCCGCTCAGAGCACCTGGGGACGGGCTGTTTTTACGTTTGGCCGCGTTGATGATGTTCTTGGCTAACAGGCGATGGTTTGCCTTGGAGTTGTTGGGGCTTGGGCTGACAATGGGAGACTGGCATCTGGAACCCCAGGGAGGGGACAGGGGTGAGGGGGAGAGAGGAGAGGTAATGGTGCTTTGGTGAGAGGGTCTGGAAGAGGAAGAGTTGGAGATGGTGGTGGAGAAAGGCTTGGTTGTCTGGTTGATGTTAGGGGATTGACAGCGGGACCCCCAGGGAGATACAGGCGATATAGGTGAGGTGGTAGTGGATGGTTTAGGCCTGGATAAAGAGGCAGTGGAGAAGGGTTTGGTGACCATCGCGAGGGACTGGCACCTCGTCTCCCAGGGTGGGGAGACAGGGGAGGTGGGTGTGGAGGTGCCCTGGTGGGGGGGCCTGGAAGTGGAGGAGGAGGTGATGGTGGTCTGGGGGGTAGGGGACCGGACCCCGCTGGGAGTGTGTGGTCCCTCTGGGCTGCTGAACCGACGGGTGAACTGGGGTGTCCTGGTGGGAGTGGGGGTGGTGTGGGTCGGGGTTGGAGGCGACTCCTTCCTCGTCTGTGGAGAGAGAGTAAAGAGTATAAAGAGTATAAATCTCTGTACATGTGAATGTGAGACACCGTGATCATGTTAAACTAGGTTAGAGAGACATGAATGTGAGACACCGTGATCATGTTAAACTAGGTTAAAGAGACATGAATGTGAGACACCGTGATCATGTTAAACTAGGTTAAAGAGACATGAATGTGAGACACCGTGATCATGTTAAACTAGGTTAAAGAGACATGAATGTGAGACACCGTGATCATGTTAAACTAGGTTAAAGAGACATGAATGTGAGACACCGTGATCATGTTAAACTAGGTTAGAGAGACATGAATGTGAGACACCATGATCATGTTAAACTAGGTTAGAGAGACATGAATGTGAGACACCATGATAATGCTAAACTAGGGTAGCGAGACATGAATGTAAGACACCATGATAATGCTAAACTAGGGTAGCGAGACATGAATGTAAGACACCATGATAATGCTAAACTAGGGTAGCGAGACATGAATGTAAAATAAGCTAAAGGCCTTCTATGCTCACTTCGAGGCAAGCAACACTGAAGCATCTATGAGAGCACCAGCTGTTACGGATGACTGTGTGATCACGCTCTCCGTAGGCGATGTGAGAAAGAGCTTTAAATAAGTCAACATTCACAAAGCCGCAGGGCCAGACGGATTACCACGACGTGTACTCCGAGCATGCGCTGACCAGCTGGCAAGTGACTTCACTGACATTTTCAACTTCTCCCTGACAGAGTCGGTAATACCTAAATGTTTCAAGCAGACCACCATAGTCCCTGTGCCCAAGAAAGCCAAGTTAACCTGTCTAAATGACTATTGCCCCATAGCACTCACATCTGTAGCCATGAAATACTTTTAAAGGCTGGTCATGGCTCACATCAACACCATCATCCCAGACACCCTGGACCCACTCTAATTTGCATACCGCCCCAACAGATCCACAGATGACGCAATCTCTATTGCACTCCATACTGCCCTTTCCCACTTGGACAGAAGGAACACCTACGTGAGAATGCTATTCATTGACTACAGCTCAGCATTCAGTACCATAGTACCCTCGAAGCTCATCACTAAGCTAAGGTCCCAGGGACTGAACATCTCCCTCTGCAACTGGATCCTGGACTTCCTGACGGGCCGCTCCCAAGTGGTGAGGGTAGGCAACAACACATCTGCCACGCTGACCCTCAACACGGGGGTCCCTCAGGGGTGCGTGCTTTGTCCCCTCCTGTACTCTCTGTTCACCAACAAATGTGCATGACTCCAAACACCATCATTAAGTTTGCTGACGACACGACGGCAACGTTCCCTGAACATTTGTTTCGGCACTGAGCAAATTTCAGGTCTTCTGAGAGCAAACTTCAACGTTGTGAAAAGTCTGTGCAACTTCTGGCGTACTTTTATTGTAAACACTGAGGTTTTACCCACTTTAAGTTACAGTTATAACAGTGGTCAAGTAGGCTACTGTGGCTATTTGGTCATAATGTAGGGCCTACCAGAGTGGCCTACCATCAAAAACAATGGAGAAAATGCATCCCATAATATTTTAACATTTAACATATTTTAACATGCTGTTCTATCATTCAGCCTGCATTAACAGCCATTGTGTGGTGTTCAATGTAAGCCTACATTCAGTGTTTTTTTGTTGTTGTTGAGTTTTTGAAAAAATATGCAGGGCTTAAAATGAACCTGTTTATCCACTTGTCCTTCAGACAAGGATGTGACTGAAAATGTTGTTGTTTGATGCAAGAAACCACTTTACAAAATAAAGTTCATTATTATTCCCATACCATTATTACAGAGAATCAGACAAATGATGCTACCCTCTGCCTAATGGCTACTTAGCTTATTCTGTCTCAAAATACAACACTGCCCAATTAAGACAGAGGAAATGCTCCTTACCTGACTTTCTTTTCAAAGATGGCTAGAAATGTAGACGTTTTGTGCTCTTGTAGGAAGCAACCACTCCCCCACTGCTGACTACAAATGATTTATAACTGTGCTAATAACTCACTAAGTAGCAAAGGATCTGAACAAAATGTTCACATGTGGCTACATACAGCTCTTACTTTGATGAGTGCATCTACTCACAACAAAATGCATCTACTCACAATCGCTCATGCTGTAAACACAGTCCAGTTCTAAGGAATGGCACAGATCCATATATGTCAATGGTCGATTTGCATATAGGGATACTGCAGCTCTGATTGGTTATGCCGCACAGGTCTGTAGAGTACGGGCTGAGTCATCCCTGTCAATGCAATATAATCCTACTGCAGTGCAAAAAAATAATCTCTTACTGTCACGTTCCTGACCTGTTTTCCTTTTTCTTGTATTTATTTAGTTGGTCAGGGCGTGAGTTGGGTGGGTTTGTCTATGTTTGATTTTCTATGTTGGGATGTTTGTGTTCGGCCGGGTATGATTCTCAATCAGAGACAGCTGTCAATCGTTGTCCCTGATTGAGAATCATACTTAGGCAGCCTGGGTTTCACGTGTGTTTTGTGGGTGTTTGTTTCCGTGTCTGTGTTTGTTGCACCACACGGTACTGTATCGATTTATGCACTTCGTTTATTTGTTTTGTAATTCAGTATTCAGTTTCGTTTTAATAAATCATTATGAACACTAACCACTCTGCGTATTGGTCCGATCCGTCTCGCCTCTCCTCGTCCGAGGAGGAGGAAGAATATGACGATAGCCGTAACACTTACATACTAAAAGTCTTACATAGTTAATTTTGTTTCAGTATGTTGCATTGAAAGTGGCTAATATTGGCATTTCGCCCAGTAGAGGAAAACATTGATTGTGTTAACTAATGGGGTAAACTAGAACGTGTATTTTTCTTAGAGGGAAAATTGCACAATGGTGGTAAACGATAATAAGACTGCCTATAGGGAGGAGGTCAGAGACCTGGCAGTGTGGTGGCAGGACAACAACCTCTCCCTCAAGATTTTTTTTAAGACAAAAGAGCTGATTGTGGACTACAGTAATAAGGGGGGCGAGCGTCGCCCCCAATTCACATCCACGTGACTGCAGTGGAGCGGGTCGAAGAGCTTCAAGTTCCTCTGTGTCCACATCACTAAGGATATATCAACATCCAAACACACCAACACAGTTGTGAAGAGGGCACAACAATGCCTCTTCCCCTTCAGGAGTCTGAAAAGATTTGGCATGGGCCCTCAGATCCTCAAAAAAATCTACAGCTGCACCATCGAGAACATCTTGACTGGCTGCATCACCGCTTGGTATGGCAACTGCTTGGTATGGCAACTGCTTGGTATGGCAACTGCTTGGTATGGCAACTGCTTGGCATGCGACCGCAAGGCACAACAGAGGGTAGCGCGTACGGCCCAGTACATCACTGGGGCTGAGCTCCCTGCCATCCAGGACCTCTATACCAGGCGGTGTCAGAGGAAGGTCCAAAAAACTGTGAAAGACTCCAGCCACCCAAGCCATACACTGTTCTCCCTGCTACTGCACGGCAAGCGGTACCAATGCACCAAGTCTGGAACCAACAGGACCCTGAACAGCTTCTACCCCCAAGCCATAAGACGGCTTAACAAGACTGCTGAATTGTTAATCAAATGGCTATCCGTCCCAGACTACCTGCATTGACCCATTTGCACCAACTCTCTTGCACTGACTCTATGCACACACACACTGGACTCTACCCACAGACTCACACATACTTACACCGACAACCCCAACACACACACACACACCACAACACACACACACACACAAACCACATGCGCCCACACTCACATAACATGCACACACATGCGTACTGACGCCACACACACACACACACTTTCACACTCACCACACACGCTGTTGCTAGACCCTTACTCATATATACAGTACATAGCTACCTCAATTACCTCGTACCCCTGCACATTTCTCGGTACTGGTACTCCCTGTATATAGCCATGTTATTTTCTACTTCCTGTATATAGCCATGTTATTTTCTACTTCCTGTATATAGCCATGTTATTTTCTACTCCCTGTATATAGCCATGTTATTTTCTACTTCCTGTATATAGCCATGTTATTTTCTACTACCTGTATATAGCCATGTTATTTCTACTACCTGTATATAGCCATGTTATTTCTACTTCCTGTATAGAGCCATGTTATTTTCTACTTCCTGTATATAGCCATGTTATTTTCTACTTCCTGTATATAGCCATGTTATTTTCTACTACCTGTATATAGCCATGTTATTTCTACTTCCTGTATAGAGCCATGTTATTTTCTACTTCCTGTATATAGCCATGTTATTTTCTACTTCCTGTATATAGCCATGTTATTTTCTACTTCCTGTATATATAGTCATGTTGTTTTCGCCTTCCTGTATATAGCCATGTTGTTTTCTCCTTCCTGTATATAGCCATGTTGTTTTCTACTTCCTGTATATATAGTCATGTTGTTTTCTCCTTCCTGTATATAGCCATGTTATTTTCTACTTCCTGTATATAGCCATGTTATTTTCTACATCCTGTATATATAGTCATGTTGTGTTCTCCTTCCTGTATATAGCCATGTTATTTTCTACTTCCTGTATATAGCCATGTTATTTTCTACTTCCTGTATATAGCCATGTTATTTTCTACTTCCTGTATATAGCCATGTTATTTTCTACTTCCTGTATATAGCCATGTTGTTTTCTACTTCCTGTATATAGCCATGTTATTTTCTACTTTCTGTATATAGCCATGTTATTTTCTACTTTCTGTATATAGCCATGTTATTTTCTACTTTCTGTATATAGCCATGTTATTTTCTACTTCCTGTATATAGCCATGTTATTTTCTACTTCCTGTATATAGCCATGTTATTTTCTACTTCCTGTATATAGCCATGTTATTTTCTACTTCCTGTATATAGCCATGTTATTTTCTACTTCCTGTATATAGCCATGTTATTTTCTACTTCCTGTATATAGCCATGTTATTTTCTACTTCCTGTATATAGCCATGTTATTTTCTACTTCCTGTATATAGCCATGTTATTTTCTACTTCCTGTATATAGCCATGTTATTTTCTACTTCCTGTATATATGTCACGCCCTGGCCTTAGTTATCTTTGTTTTCTGTAATATTTTGGTTAGGTCAGGGTGTGACAGGGGGGATGTTTGTGTATAGTTGTCTCGTCTGGGGTGGTTGTATGGTATAGGGGGTTTTGGTAGAGTGTATGGGTTTGTGTTGAGTGTAGGTGTCTAGGTATGTCTATGGTTGTCTGAATGGTTCTCAATCAGAGACAGCTGTCATTCATTGTCTCTGATTGGGAGCCATATTTAAGGCAGCCATAGGCAGTAGGCTTTTGTGGGTAATTGTCTATGTTGAACGTTAGTAGCTTGTGTGTGCATTTTAGTTTATAGCTTTGTAAGAGTGTTTCGTTTCGTGTTACGTCTTCGTCAAATAAAAAGGAAGATGTATTTCTCTCACGCTGCGCCTTGGTCCACTCATTCACGTAAAGACGATCGTGACAATATAGCCATGTTATTTTCTACTTCCTGTATATAGCCATGTTATTTTCTACTTCCTGTACATAGCCATGTTATTTTTATTTCATCTTATATTTAACTCTGCATTGTTGGGAAGGACCCGTCAGTACGCATGTCACTGTTAGTCTGCATCTGTTGTCTACGAAGCATGTGACAAGTCTGCACCTACTTAGGCCCTAAGGGTAACCTGTACCTTGAGCCTGGAGTGTTTTCATACTGGACAAGAAAGGCCAATGGGTCATACCATTCTTTTGAAGGTAGGGGCAATGGGTCATACCATTCTTTTGAAGGTAGGGGCCATGGGTCATACTATTTGTCTGAATGCTTTTACGCCCTTGGGGGGCTTTTAGAAAGCTAAGACCCTTCCTTCACAAAGAAACAGGTTGTGGAATGCAGTGTGATCACTCATATTGTACAGGGTGTTTCCGTTACCTTCAGAGAGAATCTTTTAAAACGGTTACTTCTTTAAAAAAAAGTCTGTTGGTTTTTCTTTGATGTATTTATCTGGTGTGTCCTCTGCCGGCTCTGAGTTTTAAACTGGGTGGTAGCCTTTAGGAATATGCATTTGTGTCGTGTCTATTGACTGCTTTCAAATGTTTTCCTGCAGAGATATACATTTAGGTCAATGTACTATATGCTTCAGTAAACTATGTCAATAGAAAATGATTCTGGTTATGATTATGGGTACTGTAAAGGTAGATGAGTGGAAAACCTCAGGATAGAAGAAACAGAAGACCGGTTAGGTAAAAAGACAAACAAAAGAAAGAAGGTTCCAGGAAAACAGAAAGGATAAAGGTTTAATCAGGAGAGAAGAAGAAACAGTTCAACAGAAAAAGAGAAGTTTCTAGATACAGAATTGGAAAAACAGAAATCAGCGCATAAAAGAATAGAGAAAGAGAAAAACCAAAGTCCTTGTTGTCAGCTAGCTGGTTTAGTGATCAACATTATACATCTGAAAACATAGTTCTATTCTATATTGTTGTTCTATGAATCAGAAATGAGTGCATCAGAGATAAGAGAAACGAGGAAGCTATAATTATTATTATTGTCCACTAGCTCCAAACACTTGTATGTTTTGAGGCTCCCCTATTTTTGGTTTAGTAATCAACATCGTAAATCTCAAAACACTCACGAGTTATATTTTCATTCTATGTTGTTCTATGTATAAACACTTCACCTGAAATTATTGCTCAGTCAAGTCGTAAGAAACATTTTTAAGATACATTACGTCAAATGGCATGCAGCAGTGCAGTGTGTAAATGACTGACATCAATGGCCTCAGAGCCAGGGCTCACAGGACGTTAATAGTAGTATATAATTTGGTAGTTCTCGTCTAAGGGCAGAGAAACTGAGAATCAGAAGTCAAAGCAACATCCCAAATGGCACCCTATTTCCTATACAGTGCACTACTTTTGACCTGCGCCCTATGGGCCCTGGTCAAAAGTAGTGTACTATACAGGGAATAGGGTGCCATTTCAAACATCAGTCAGTCTATATTAGAAACAGAGACATTAAAGGGAGTTCCCAGCCTGATACTTTCATGTCTGTAAGCTCGTATTAAATTACAAATCATAGATCATAAAATAGACGCCAGAGCATCTGTTAAAGGGCTTTGTGTATCTTGTTTTCTTTGTTGGTCTCTGCTATTCCCTCTCTCTTCTCTCTCTGCTATTCTCTTCCTCTCTCTTCTCTCTCTCTCTCCAGCTCTCTTCCTTTCTCTTTCTCTTTGTATCAAGTCTTTCTGGAGACTTGAAGGGGAAAAACACTGGAAAAAGTGTGAACCCGATTTCTCGCCCCAAAGTTCTTTAGGAGCTGACAGAAGTACAGTCAGTGGTTTTTATATATTGTACTATTTGGCAAATATTCCCCTGTTAACTGACATTAAATAATGTTCCTTTTTCTGGGATTTGATCTCTGGCTCTATAGCGTGTTTGTCAGTTGCATAGCAAACTTGTTTTCTTTAACCACTAATGAAGCAGCAAAACCATGAAATCAAGATTCCACAAGGAGCTCCAACAAAATGTGTGGCTTTAGGTGTAGACAAATAATATATGTTGAGCTTTGTACTGTAAAGTAACGTCAACAGTGACGTCTAACCCTGTAGTATCTAGGTATCCAATAAATCGACTGTGTGTATCCGTTGTATCTGTCGTGTGCAATAGAGTAAAATAAGGCTATTTCTGTCTGTCTATCTGTTGTACTTTGGTTGTGTTAACACAGTTCAGAGTAGAAGCAGAGTAGAAACAGAGTAGATCTATCAGTAGAAGAAGAAAGAAGGCCTCCACACCTGGGGTTCGATCCCTGCCCTCTTGGTAGAGAAGGTGGGTCTGGGTGCCTGGACGCTCGACCGAGGAGAGGCCACTCTCTCCGGAGAGAAGGCAGAGACAGGAGAGGTGATCCTGGGGTCCCTCAGCTGTGGAGTCCCCCCGTGTTGTGAAGGATAGTAATCCCCACCTCCAATTCCTCTTGATGGGGGCTGAAGTGAGGGGGACAGGGTAGGTCTGAAGCGGGGCAGGCTGTTGTAATTGTGAGATGGAGGGTTGGAGGAGGGCAGGGAGGCCTGCCTGGAGTAGGCCTCAGATGAGACCAGGGGTTTGGGTGGTGGAGGGGCCCCTCGGGGCAGAGCGCTCAGCAGGGTGCTGGTAGAGTCCTGGACTGGGTTGAAGATGAACAGGGAGGAGTTGAGCTGGTAGGGCTTGTGCCTGGAGAGGTCCATCTCTATCTTGGTGCAGCCGTTCTCCAGGGGTGGTTCCTCGGGGACCGGGGCCGGAGTTGGAGCCTGCTGGCTGGGCCTCCTGTTCGCGGGCTGAGGGGTCTGGAGGGTCCGGGTCAGCCTGGCGCTGAGGTCAGTGTTGTTAGCAATAGCTTTGACCCGGCCAGGCATATTAGATGGATAGATCCAAGATGGCGGCAGAGACGCGGTGGGAGACGGCGACCTCATCTGACCACCTCCACCACCGGAGACATACTGGTTCTCCACTACGTACTTCTCCATCCTGGACTGGCGCTTAGCGAACAGCTCGGCCCCCTTCCCTGATGCGTTGGTCAGGGTCTGCTCTGGCTGGTGTTGCCCCCTGGGTTCCCTGGTCCTGGAGCTCTTGAGACAGGAGGACCACTCCGGCACTTTGGCAGCCTCCGCCTTCACCTCCTCCCTGGCTAGGAAGTTAGAGGCCTCGGCCCCCAGAGCCAGCAGCTCCTCCTCTGGGGCTGGGTCGGGAACGGAGCGGAGGCCGTGCTTCTTCCTGTCATCATTCCCCTGGACCAGAGAGAGGAGTTCAGGGTTGGGTGCCATGACAGGCTTCTCCTTAAAGGTGAACATGGACTTCCTGGCCGTCGACGATCGTCTGATGGCCGCCGCCCCTTCCTCCAGGATGCCCGTTTTGATTAGCTGCTGCTGGTTCTGTTGACCAATAGGCTGAGGGGTGAAGGGGACAAAGGTGTTGGGTCTAGGGGAACTTGGAGGAGGTATGTTGTGGGTGACAGGAGGGTTGGGGGGTAGATACTGGGAAACAGAAGCAGCTGTAGAAGGGGGGTTGTACTGGGGGACGGGTGTAGACCTAGGGAACATGACAGTAGACATAGGGGGAGGACTGGAGATAGACTGGGAGGGAGGAGGAGGATGGATGGGGAAGGCTGGGAGAGGAGGCATGGGGTATGAGGGAGGAGGGGGAGGAGGGGAGAAGGCTATGGGGCGAGTGGCAGTGAAAGGTGGGAGAGGGTGAGTGGAGTCTGAGGAAGCTGGGGGAAGAGTTGGGGTAGGATAGGAGGGGGCTGGAGGTATGTTGTTATCCATGACGGGACTCCTTGCCTCTGGGGACTTGGGCTGTATGGTGGGTGGAGAGAAGAAGGGTCTGGCTGTCCGGTTGACGATGGTGGGGGCCTGTCTGGACAGGGACATAGAAACTCGGCCTCCATTCTGGATCTCTCCATCAGAGCCCTGAGTGCTTTGGAAGCCATTACGGGTCTCAGACGGAGCTGTGGGGTATGTGTATGACCCCCTATTCATCCCCACTTCCTCTCTGACTGGACCGGTGTTGTTGTCATTTACTGGTATAATCTCATCCTTCACTTCACCCTCAATATCCTCGTATATCTCCTCTCTTTCTCCACTCCTCTCTTCCTCCTCCCCTTGTCTCTCGTTCACCGGCTGGAAGTGTCTCTCCTGTGTCACAGGTTCCACTTCCTCGTAGATGTGCTCGTCACCTGGGTCCTTCATGATGTCACTTCCGGTGACCTCACTTCCAGAGGGTGGCGACCAGAGTGTTTGTTTTGTTCCAGCGCTGTTCTTCCAGTTCAGTTCTATGTCTTTCTCTTTCCCCTCACTAGGTCCCCCTCTCTCTCCTTCCCATGTCAGGTTGTTGTTCCTGGTATCTCCGTCTCTCGCCTCTCGCTCCTCTTCCCTTGTTCTTTCCCCGCAGCTCTCTAGCGTGAAGGCGTTGACCCTCTGCTGGCGGCGGTTGAAGAGCTGGACTCCGCGGGAGTTGGAGCAGCCAGACGGGACGGTCAGCTGGGCAGCGATGATCTGTGACCTCACCCTCGCCTCCTTCAACTCCTTCTCTGATAGGCTGGCACTACGTGTCAGGTCTGGGCGGAGGGTGGGAGATAGAGGAAGGGAAAGTAAGAGAGAGGAGGGGGAGAGAGGGATGCAGGAAGAGAGAGAGAAGGATAGAGGAGTGATGGAGGAGGGGAGAGAGGGATGCAGGAAGAGAGAGAAGAGGGGGAGAGAGGGATGCAGGAAGAGAGAGAGAAGGATAGAGGAGTGATGGAGGAGGGGAGAGAGGGATGCAGGATGAGAGAGAAGAGGGGGAGAGAGGGATGCAGGAAGAGAGAGAAGAGGGGGAGAGAGGGATACAGGAAGAGAGAGAGGAGAGAGAGATAAAGATTGTTATTTGATGACAGCAACAAAAGCTTGGACAAATTCATTGAACTCATAACCCCAGAACAGACTGAGGACTTGTGTTAGTTAGCTACCATCTTTTACAGAAAACAAAATAAACCATTTGAACACCTCCGTTGAAAGCGTTCCCTCAACAATAAGCTTGTAAATGTTCAAACTGACGTGAACCAACGAGGACAAGGTCTTAACAAGTCTGAGGAGACAGTGACATAAATTCACTTATTCCACATTTAGTTGTGTTACAGCCTGAATTCATAATGGATTTTAAAAAATCCCCCTCACCTATCTACACATAAAACCCCATAATGACAAAGTGAAAACATTTTTTAGAGTCTTTTTCAAATTTACTGAAAATGAAATATAAAAAATATCTAATTTACATAAGTATTAACACTGCTGAGTCATTGCATGTTAGAATATACCATTGTAAGTCTCTAAGAGTTTTGCACAACCTGGATTGTACAATATTTGAACATGATTATTTTCTAAATTCTTCAATCTCTGTCAAGTTGGTTATTGATCATTGCTAGACAGTTATTTTCAAGTCGTGCCATAGATTTTCAAGCTGATTTAAGTCAAAACAGTAACTAGGCCACTCAGGGACATTCAATGTCATCTTGATAAGCAACTCCAGTGTATATTTGGCCTTGTGTTTAAGGTTAATGTCCCGCTGAAAGGTGAATTTGTCTCCCAGTGTCTGTTGGAAAGTCTAAGATTTTGCTGCTTAGCTCTATTACGTTTTTTATCCTAAAGTAAACTCCCTATTCCTTGGCAATGACAAGCATACCCATAACACGATGCAGCCACCATGCACTTCACCATGCTCAAAGAGATATTTGTAAAGCTTTTTTTTAATAAATATTTTAAAAATTTACCAATAGGTGAGTTTCTTTGTGAGGCACTATAAAATGTCCATGGTTTTTCTGGTTGAATCTGTGTTTGAAATGCACTGCTCGACTGAGGGCCTTAACAGACCATTGTATGTGTGGGGTACAGAGATGAGGTAGTCATTCAAAAATTACGTTAAACGCTATTATTGCACACAGAGTGAGTCCATGCAGCTTATTATGTGACTTGTTAAGCACATTTTTACTCCTGAACTTATTTAGGGTTGAATACTGATTGACTCAAGAAATTTCAACTTTTCATTTTTTAATAATTTGTAGAAATTACAAAAAACATAATTCCACTTTGACATGATGGGGTATTGTGTGTAGGCCAGTGACACAATCTCAATTTAATCCATTTTAAATTCAGGCTGTAACACAACAACATGTGGGAAAAGTCAAGGGGTTTGAAAACAGTGTAGCTGTACTATTTAAACATTCTGAGGGCAGTGTAGCTGTACTATTTAAACATTCTGAGGGCAGTGTAGCTGTACTATTTAAACATTCTGAGGGCAGTGTAGCTGTACTATTTAAACATTCTGAGGGCAGTGTAGCTGTACTATTTAAACATTCTGAGGGCAGTGTAGCTGTACTATTTAAACATTCTGAGGGCAGTGTAGCTGTACTATTTAAACATTCTGAGGGCAGTGTAGCTGTACTATTTAAACATTCTGAGGGCAGTGTAGCTGTACTATTTAAACATTCTGAGGGCAGTGTAGCTGTACTATTTAAACATTCTGAGGGCAGTGTAGCTGTACTATTTAAAAAGCCACATAATTGTTTCGGCTACATATGGTTATCGTTACCTGGTGCTGTACTGTGTAATCCCTCCAACCAAATGTGGTGGGAGGGAGTTAGTTAGTTAGATAGATAGATAGAAAGCTAGTTAGCTGGTTAGCTACTTAGCTAGTTAGTTGGTTATCTAGTTAGTTGGTTATCTAGTTGGTTAGTTAGTTATCTAGTTAGTTATCTAGTTAGTTAGTTAGTTAGTTAGTTAGTTCACGGACTGGTTTGGTGTTTCACTGTTCAGACTGCCACTGGTAAGACGTAGCTCAGACTAGACTGTGGACAGTTAGAGAAAATGTTCAAACAAACACTTTCACAAAAGAGAACATCCTGCTCGACAAAAGTTGAACAAATACTACAGGTCTTAGGTTGAACCTTTTACTGCAGTGGGCTAAATCAGGGTCACACAGAGTGTTTCTGGGTAGTCTTAAACAAATCTACTTTGAAACAAAAGTGTACACCTCACACACATGGTTATGGGCTTAAGAAAAGAAGACACCTGTACCATGTCAGATATAGAGATGAAATGTATTACATTTTGAGTTTGCATCCCAATATTACACTTTATATACATCACAGAGGACTGAAATATAACAAAACTGTTTGACACAAAACGCTGGATTTTCTGAGTTAAAATAAATTAACATTCCACCCATAAGGACACTAGGTCATTTGGTTTCAGGAAAGGGCTACAATCCCAGTGCAGTCAAAAACGTGATTTTCCTGTGTTTTATATAAATATTTATGTATTTATATATATAATATATATATATATATATATTTCCACACTATGAGGTTGGAATAATAATGTGAAATTGTGAAAATTATGATAATGCCCTTTTAGTGTAAAACTGCCTGAAATTTCAGCCTGTTTTGATGGAATGAAGCTTTGGGCTTTCCATGGTGACATCACCATGCTGTAAATGAGTTTATAGACCCAATAAGAAAGAGTTTCAAACCTCTCTGCCAATAAAAGCTAGTTTTAAGTTTTACCCTACCCTCTCAGACCACTCCTCGCAAAATTGCTCTTTGCTAAGAAGCTATTTTTGTTCCTTTTTGCCAATTCTTTTGAAAACAAACACATTAAGGTACTTAATGTTTTACTCAGATAAAAATGGCTGTATGGGACATTTAAGGTTCAGGTTTAGCAATGAGGAAGGCATTTCAGACAAATCAACTATTTTTCAGTAATATAATATGTTGACTATGACGACTTGGCACTGTGGCTCATTATTTAGACAATATGATTTTTAAAAATATTTTTAAAAAAAACAGTGTTTCTGTTGAAAATGGAGGCTTGGTTCATTGTCCGAGTTTAAGAGCTCCGTTCAGAACAGGAGAAAGTATTTCCTCTCTACCATCTGGTCCCTCACCAAGCATTCCTCAGCAGCCCAGAACATTCCCTGTCAGCGTTCCCAAATGGCACCCTATTCCCTACATAGCGCACTACTTTCACCAGAGCCCTATGGGGCACTGTGTAAGGAATAGGATAGGGAATAGGGTTCTATTTGGGACTAAATCACTGCCTCAGTCAGTCTCTGAGTCTCAGGCATGACTTTATAATGTCTTCAAGGCTGTAGATCAACTCTTTATTAATCATAAACCATTTCATCCATAGCTCTATGTACCTCTCCATTTCAGCCACAGGTCTATGTACCTCTCCATCACCAGTATCCTGGAGGAAAGTTGGAAATGCCTTTGCACTGAGGCTGGAATACTGCTCTAAAATATCCCTCCTTGAGGCGTTTCATGCATTCACTGACTGGAATGTGAGGGAATGTAGATTGTGTGTGTGTTATTCTGATCAATCGCTACAACAGCCAATCACAAACAATCCCTCACTGACTATTGTAATCACGTATCTTCCCGGGTTATACATACACATACCATGTCTATTCTGTTTTCTATTCTTGAGATCCTGGTTTAATTAGGTGAAGATCTCGAACTGTGCTTCTGACTGTGATTCACTGGAATACAGATCCAACTCCGCCATCACCATCGCCGACTGTGATTCACTATTAAAACAACACCCCTGACACAGCTGGCACCGCAGCAAACCTTCATCCTCTCTCCACACCACGACCATCCAGACAGGCAAACCTTCAACCTGTCTCCACACCACGACCATCCAGACAGGCAAACCTTCATCCTCTCTCCACACCACGACCATCCAGACAGGCAAACCTTCAACCTGTCTCCACACCACGACCATCCAGACAGGCAAACCTTCAACCTGTCTCCACACCACGACCATCCAGACAGGCAAACCTTCAACCTGTCTCCACACCACGACCATCCAGACAGGCAAACCTTCATCCTCTCTCCACACCACGACCATCCAGACAGGCAAACCTTCAACCTGTCTCCACACCACGACCATCCAGACAGGCAAACCTTCAACCTGTCTCCACACCACGACCATCCAGACAGGCAAACCTTCATCCTCTCTCCACACCACGACCATCCAGACAGGCAAACCTTCAACCTGTCTCCACACCACGACCATCCAGACAGGCAAACTTTCAACCTCTCTCCACACCACGACCATCCAGACAGGCAAACTTTCAACCTCTCTCCACACCACGACCATCCAGACAGGCAAACCTTCATCCTCTCTCCACATCACGACCATCCAGACAGGCAAACCTTCATCCTCTCTCCACATCATGACCATCCAGACAGGCAAACCTTCATCCTCTCTCCACATCACGACCATCCAGACAGGCAAACCTTCAACCTCTCTCCACATCACGACCATCCAGACAGGCAAACCTTCAACCTCTCTCCACATCACGACCATCCAGACAGGCAAACCTTCAACCTCTCTCCACATCACGACCATCCAGACAGGCAAACCTTCAACCTCTCTCCACATCACGACCATCCAGACAGGCAAACCTTCAACCTCTCTCCACATCACGACCATCCAGACAGCTACTGTACATCGACTGATGGGAACCACGGTGTCCTAGCCAATCACAACAACGACTAAAGCAGCCAACCAGCTGGCTCCAAACTCTGACTTGGGGGGCCGCATTCCACATGGCACCCTATCCCCTACCTGTAGTCCACTACTTTTGACCAGAACCCTGTGGAAAAGTAGTGCACTATATAGGAAATAGGGCACCATTTGGGACACACTTAGCTTTCCCAGTATGTTCATATTAAAGGCAGATCTTCCTGGCTCTGAGTGGGTCTTTCATTAAATGTCATGATGATCCTTCCAACTACAGTTTACAGCCAGCCGACCAGACCAGGAATAATCTGCATCTGTGTTTTAGATTTTACAGGCTGGATCTAGACCTTAATTAACTTAACCCACAAAGGGAGAGCACTTTTGTTTATTACATAATTCACTTGTTTTGGCAATGTGAATATGTTTACCATGCCAATAAACCCCTTAAATTGAAATTGAATTGAAGGGGGGGGGGGGGGGGGGGGGGGGGGGGGGGGGGGGGTCAGAGAGAGTTAGAGAGAGGGGGAAGGAGAGTTAGAGTGATAGAGGGGGGTGTGAGGGAGAGAGAGAGAGTGGACTATGTAGCGAATAGGGTGCCATTTGGGATGCACAACACCTATCAGGTGACGCATAGTTGCGCAAACACACAAACCACCAATCACGAGCATTCTGATATGATAATGAAATATTGACGACCAAAATAGATCATCTCCTGACGTTTGCCTTGTGCAATGGTAGGACACACTGAGTTATATGTGCGCATTGCAATTTAATAAATGGTCAGGATTTGGGAATTTAATGACCGTTATTTGGTTAATCTGTTAAACTCAAACGGGGCGGTAGGTATCCTAGTGGTTAGAGCGTTGGACCAGTAACCGAAAAATTGCAAGATCGAATCCCTGAGCTGACAAGGTGAAAATCTGTCGTTCTGCTCCTGAACAAGGCAGTTAACCCACTTTCCTAGGCCGTCATTGTAAATAAGAATTTGTTCTTAACTGACTTGCCTAGTTAAAAAAAGGTTAAATAAAAATGCCCAAAAGTGACGAGTGCAAAGCTGAACTATGATGACAGACAACCGTTTTTCTAACCGTTTCTGCCATGTTCTAAACCATCATCATATTGTAGATTACACTTCGGACAGAAATCACAGATGTCATATGGCCACGAAATAGCGAGGATTCAATTTTCCACTACATTAAATTACCGCATCACATGGTGGAACATTCATCAAGTATGAATCGATGCCCATTTACTGGAGAAAAAGTTACAATATGGGAAGTCCATAAAACATCCATAAACGTTATTTCACCGCACATACCTGGATAAATAAAGCAAATGCACATTCTAAGTTACAAAACGCTTCAACTTCTCTCTAGCTTTCAAAACCAAAGGAAAACTTCAGAGTTTAGGTTGGAAATACATTTACTGATAGTTTTCTGCTCTATGAGGAAGTTACAAAGTAACTTTACCACTCCCTTTTTCCTTTTAGTCTTTCCTTACCTTTTTAAAAGTCAGAGACCTCCGCTCTTTAGTTACCGTTCCACAAGCTTTTCCAATTTAACTGTATCTGCTTCCCCCACACCCCCTTCTGCTGCTCTGCTCGACAGAGGATCGGATTTCGTTTTCGTTGCAAAAACTGCTGGTCCCTACAGCGCGCACAGCACAGGCTCAACTCGCCTCCATCCAGTCCAGCGCACACACACACACAAACTGACTGACTTCACATTGACTGTGGCGCAGACAGAGTAGAGTGGTGAGTTTGTGTAGTTCCAGAGGTTGGATAGTGCCATCATAGAGATGAGTAGATGATTTTACATTTCCAAAACTAGCCTGTATTTCAGATTGAATACATATGACACTCAGAATACGAGTGAAACCAGAAAGATAAACACATAAAGCCCCTAGATCACCAGTGAGGTGTAGACATCATATGGGGGATGATACAATCTGCCAAACTTTAACATTGTTTTCAAATATGAAAACGTATCCAATGTGCGTAGCTGGGGCGGCAGGTAGCCTAGTGGTTAAAGCGTTGGACTAGTAACCGAAAGGTTGCAGAATCGAATCCCTGAGCTGACAAGATAAACATCTGTCATTCTACCCCTGAACAAGGCTTTTAACCCCACTGTTCCCCGGTAGGCCGTCATTGTAAATACGAATTTGTTCTTAACTTACTTACCTAGTTAAATAAAGGTAAAATGTATTAAAAATATATCATAATAATGTTACATGCTACAAAAAATTGCTCTCAAAATCATTAATTAACCATGGAAACATGATCATTTAAAAAAGTTAATTCGCTGCCAACAACTCTCATCCTGTAACGTCTTCTGAAATTGTATTTTTTATTTTTTTATTTCACCTTTATTTAACCAGGTAGGCAAGTTGAGAACAAGTTCTCATTTACAATTGCGACCTGGCCAAGATAAAGCAAAGCAGTTCGACACATACAACACAGAGTTACACATGGAGTAAAACAAACATACAGTCAATAATACAGTAGAAAAATAAATCTATATACAATGTGAGCAAATGAGGTGAGATAAGGGAGGTAAAGGCAAAAAAAGGCCATGGTGGCGAAGTAAATACAATATAGCAAGTAAAACACTGGAATGGTAGATTTGCAGCGGAAGAATGTGCAAAGTAGAAATAGAAATAATGGGGTGCAAAGGAGCAAAATAAATAAATACAGTAGGGAAAGAGGTAGTTGTTTGGGCTAAATTATAGATGGGCTATGTACAGGTGCAGTAATCTGTGAGCTGCTCTGACAGCTGGTGCTTAAAGCTAGTGAGGGAGATAAGTGTTTCCAGTTTCAGAGATGTTTGTAGTTCGTTCCAGTCATTGGCAGCAGAGAACTGGATATGTAGAGTCTGACACTAGATCAGTCTCAGCTGTTTGTCTTTGAGTTAGACCAGGTATCAGAGGAAGGTAGAGACCATGTTGAGTTAGACCAGGTACCAGAAGGTAAAGACCATTTGTACAGCTGGTGGGTTAGACCATAGGGAGATCATCTAGGCCCTTTGAGAAAGTTAGGTTAGGCACCTGACCTTCTTTTCTCTATGTGTGGAGGGAGGAAGGGAGAGAGAGAGGGGAGTGCCTTCCTGTCCACATGCCTACTCTCTCTCTCTCTCTCTCGTTCTCTCTCTCGTCGGGGCTAGGTGACTCAGATCTCTTCCTGCCTACCTCCCTGTCTGCCTCCCTGTCTGTCTGTCTGTCTGTCAGCACTCTCCAGGCGTTCCCTCTCTGTCAGCCCTCTCCAGGCGTTCCCTCTCTGTCTGCCCTCTCCAGGCGGCATCTCTCTGTCAGCCCTCTCCAGGCATTCCCTCTCTGTCTGGCCTCTCCAAGCGTTCCCTCTCTGTCTGTCCTCTCCAGGTGGTCCCTCTCTGTCTGCCCTCTGTGAACTCCAGAGTCCTTCTCTCTGGGCTTCAACCTGCGGGGAGGGACATGAACTTCTTTTGCTTTCCTCCAGCAGAGACACAACTTGGCCCTTGGCAATGAGCCCCCCCCCCCCCCCCCCCCCCCCCACTGTCGTAACTTTACTCTCACTCTGGTCTGACCTGAGTCTTTCACTCTCTCAATTCAAAAGGGCTTCCTTGGAATTGGGAAACATATGTTTACATTGCCAAAGCCAGAGGTTATTTATCAATGTTGAACTAAACGCAAAACTCAGACCATGAGTATAAACAACTACTGTTCTTATGAAGGAAATGGAGGTATTTGATTCACAATAATAATAATAATGGTATAGCCTACCATTAGGAGGACATGTCTCTATTATTATATAGGACTAAATCATAATCACATTACAGGACATGTCTCTATTATTATATAGGACTAAATCATAATCCTATTGGAGGACATGTCTCTATTATTATATAGGACTAAATCATAATCACATTACAGGACATGTCTTATTATATAGGACTAAATCATAATGATATTACAGGACATGTCTTATTATATAGGACTAAATCATAAACACATTACAGGACATGTCTCTATTATTATATAGGACTAAATCATAATCACATTACAGGACATGTCTCTATTATTATATAGGACTAAATCATAATCACATTACAGGACATGTCTCTATTATTATATAGGACTAAATCATAATCATATTGGAGGACTTGTCTCTTTTCTGACATGTCTGGTTTATTCCTGCTACAAAACATTTTTATGCTCGTTTAACAGCAAAACATGCTTGAAAGTAAATAAACCTGTAGCCTATTTAATATATTTGAAAGTATGGGTATAAGGTACAGTATTGCTGTGTGATAGGATATCAATGTCATGTGATAGGAGCTCAACGTCATGTGATAGGAGCTCAACGTCATGTGATAGGAGCTCAACGTCATGTGATAGGAGCTCAGCGTCATGTGATAGGAGCTCAACGTCATGTGATAGGAGCTCAACGTCATGTGATAGGAGCTCAACGTCATGTGATAGGATCTCAACGTCATGTGATAGGATCTCAACGTCATGTGATAGGAGCTCAACGTCATGTGATAGGAGCTCAACGTCATGTGATAGGAGCTCAACGTCATGTGATAGGAGCTCAACGTCATGTGATAGGAGCTCAACGTCATGTGATAGGAGCTCAAAGTCATGTGATAGGAGCTCAACGTCATGTGATAGGAGCTCAACGTCATGTGGTAGGATCTCAACGTCATGTGATAGGAGCTCAACGTCATGTGATAGGATCTTAATGTCATGTGATAGGAGCTCAACGTCATGTGATAGGAGCTCAACGTCATGTGATAGGAGCTCAACGTCATGTGGTAGGATCTCAACGTCATGTGATAGGAGCTCAACATCATGTGATAGGAGCTCAACGTCATGTGATAGGAGCTCAACATCATGTGATAGGAGCTCAACATCATGTGATAGGAGATCAACGTCATGTGATAGGAGATCAACGTCATGTGATAGGATCTCAACGTCATGTGATAGGAGCTCAACGTCATGTGATAGGAGGTCAACGTCATGTGATAGGAGCTCAACGTCATGTGATAGGAGCTCAACGTCATGTGATAGGAGCTCAACGTCATGTGATAGGAGCTCAACGTCATGTGATAGGAGCTCAACGTCATGTGATATGAGCTCAACGTCATGTGATAGGAGCTCAACGTCATGTGATAGGAGCTCAACGTCATGTGATAGGAGCTCAGCGTCATGTGATAGGAGCTCAGCGTCATGTGATAGGAGCTCAACGTCATGTGATAGGAGCTCAACGTCATGTGATAGGAGCTCAACGTCATGTGATAGGAGCTCAGCGTCATGTGATAGGAGCTCAACGTCATGTGATAGGAGCTCAGCGTCATGTGATAGGAGCTCAACGTCATGTGATAGGATCTCAACGTCATGTGATAGGAGCTCAACGTCATGTGATAGGAGCTCAACATCATGTGATAGGAGCTCAACATCATAGTCTATTTAATCTCAGACTCTATACCAAGGCAAGAGATAGAAACACAATCATTGATGAGCAAAATATTGAACAACAATTAATATTTTCCATAGAAGTGTGCTGCCCATAGGGTTGAACATGAACATGAATAGGACTTAACCTCTCTCCAAACACAGGGTTAAAACTCCGCCCAGACACTGTCAGGAAGCTGGATGTTGGAAAACACTACTAAACACAGAGTTAAAACTCCGCCCAGACACTGTCAGAAAGCTGGATGTTGGAAAACACTACTAAACACAGAGTTAAAACTCCACTCAGACACTGTCAGAAAGCTGGATGTTGGAAAACACTACTAAACACAGAGTTAAAACTCCGCCCAGACACTGTCAGAAAGCTGGATGTTGGAAAACACTACTAAACACAGAGTTAAAACTCCGCCCAGACACTGTCAGAAAGCTGGATGTTGGAAAACACTACTAAACACAGAGTTAAAACTCCGCCCAGACACTGTCAGAAAGCTGGATGTTGGAAAACACTACTAAACACAGGGTTAAAACTCCGCCCAGACACTGTCTGATACCTGGTTGTTGGAAAACACTACTAAACACAGAATTAAAACTCCGCCCAGACACTGTCTGATACCTGGTTGTTGGAAAACACTACTAAACACAGAGTTAAAACTCCGCTCAGACACTGTCTGATACCTGGATGTTGGAAAACACTACTAAACACAGAGTTAAAACTCCGCTCAGACACTGTCAGAAAGCTGGATGTTGGAAAACACTACTAAACACAGAGTTAAAACTCCGCTCAGACACTGTCTGATACCTGGATGTTGGAAAACACTACTAAACACAGAGTTAAAACTCCACTCAGACACTGTCTGATACCTGGATGTTGGAAAACACTACTAAACACAGAGTTAAAACTCCGCCCAGACACTGTCTGATACCTGGATGTTGGAAAACACTACTAAACACAGGGTTAAAACTCCGCTCAGACACTGTCTGATACCTGGATGTTGGAAAACACTACTAAACACAGAGTTAAAACTCCGCCCAGACACTGTCTGATACCTGGATGTTGGAAAACACTACTAAACACAGAGTTAAAACTCCGCCCAGACACTGTCAGAAAGCTGGATGTTGGAAAACACTACTAAACACAGAGTTAAAACTCCGCCCAGACACTGTCAGAAAGCTGGATGTTGGAAAACACTACTAAACACAGAGTTAAAACTCCGCCCAGACACTGTCAGAAAGCTGGATGTTGGAAAACACTACTAAACACAGGGTTAAAACTCCGCCCAGACACTGTCTGATACCTGGATGTTGGAAAACACTACTAAACACAGAGTTAAAACTCCACTCAGACACTGTCTGATACCTGGATGTTGGAAAACACTACTAAACACAGAGTTAAAACTCCACTCAGACACTGTCTGATACCTGGATGTTGGAAAACACTACTAAACACAGAGTTAAAACTCCGCCCAGACACTGTCAGAAAGCTGGATGTTGGAAAACACTACTAAACACAGAGTTAAAACTCCGCCCAGACACTGTCAGAAAGCTGGATGTTGGAAAACACTACTAAACACAGAGTTAAAACTCCGCCCAGACACTGTCAGAAAGCTGGATGTTGGAAAACACTACTAAACACAGGGTTAAAACTCCGCCCAGACACTGTCTGATACCTGGATGTTGGAAAACACTACTAAACACAGAGTTAAAACTCCACTCAGACACTGTCTGATACCTGGATGTTGGAAAACACTACTAAACACAGAGTTAAAACTCCACTCAGACACTGTCTGATACCTGGATGTTGGAAAACACTACTAAACACAGAGTTAAAACTCCACTCAGACACTGTCTGATACCTGGATGTTGGAAAACACTACTAAACACAGAGTTAAAACTCCGCCCAGACACTGTCTGATACCTGGATGTTGGAAAACACTACTAAACACAGGGTTAAAACTCCGCTCAGACACTGTCTGATACCTGGATGTTGGAAAACACTACTAAACACAGAGTTAAAACTCCGCCCAGACACTGTCTGATACCTGGATGTTGGAAAACACTACTAAACACAGAGTTAAAACTCCGCCCAGACACTGTCAGAAAGCTGGATGTTGGAAAACACTACTAAACACAGAGTTAAAACTCCGACCAGACACTGTCAGAAAGCTGGATGTTGGAAAACACTACTAAACACAGAGTTAAAACTCCGCCCAGACACTGTCAGAAAGCTGGATGTTGGAAAACACTACTAAACACAGGGTTAAAACTCCGCCCAGACACTGTCTGATACCTGGATGTTGGAAAACACTACTAAACACAGAGTTAAAACTCCGCCCAGACACTGTCTGATACCTGGATGTTGGAAAACACTACTAAACACAGGGTTAAAACTCCGCCCAGACACTGTCAGAAAGCTGGATGTTGGAAAACACTACTAAACACAGGGTTAAAACTCCGCCCAGACACTGTCTGATACCTGGTTGTTGGAAAACACTACTAAACACAGAGTTAAAACTCCGCCCAGACACTGTCTGATACCTGGATGTTGGAAAACACTACTAAACACAGAGTTAAAACTCCGCCCAGACACTGTCAGAAAGCTGGATGTTGGAAAACACTACTAAACACAGAGTTAAAACTCCGCCCAGACACTGTCTGATACCTGGATGTTGGAAAACACTACTAAACACAGAGTTAAAACTCCGCCCAGACACTGTCAGAAAGCTGGATGTTGGAAAACACTACTAAACACAGAGTTAAAAATCCGCTCAGACACTGTCTGATACCTGGATGTTGGAAAACACTACTAAACACAGAGTTAAAACTCCGCCCAGACACTGTCAGAAAGCTGGATGTTGGAAAACACTACTAAACACAGAGTTAAAACTCCGCCCAGACACTGTCTGATACCTGGATGTTGGAAAACACTACTAAACACAGGGTTAAAACTCCGCCCAGACACTGTCTGATACCTGGATGTTGGAAAACACTACTAAACACAGAGTTAAAACTCCGCCCAGACACTGTCTGATACCTGGATGTTGGAAAACACTACTAAACACAGGGTTAAAACTTGTTGTTTGCCTGTACTTTATACGTTATGTTTACTCTCCAATCAGGTGAACTATAGACTTTAATTGAATTGACTGCATCTACTAACTATAGTTTGTTACAGAGTCATTACATCAACGTTTTCTGTTATGTTTCTCCATTACAATATCTTGTAACTCTGTAATTAGTTCCCCATTACAATGTATTGTAACTCTGTAATTAGTTCCCCATTACAATGTATTGTAGCTCTGTAGTTAGTTCTCCATTACAATGTATTGTAGCTCTGTAGTTAGTTCCCCATTACAATGTCTTGTAACTCTGTAATTAGTTCCCCATTACAATGTCTTGTAACTCTGTAGTTAGTTCCCCATTACAATGTCTTGTAACTCTGTAGTTAGTTCCCCATTACAATGTCTTGTAACTCTGTAGTTAGTTCCCCATTACAATGTCTTGTAACTCTGTAGTTAGTTCCCCATTACAATGTCTTGTAACTCTGTAGTTAGTTCCCCATTACAATGTCTTGTAACTCTGTAGTTAGTTCCCCATTACAATGTCTTGTAACTCTGTAGTTAGTTCCCCATTACAATGTCTTGTAACTCTGTAGTTAGTTCCCCATTACAATGTCTTGTAACTCTGTAGTTAGTTCCCCATTACAATGTCTTGTAACTCTGTAATTAGTTCCCCATTACAATGTCTTGTAACTCTGTAGTTAGTTCCCCATTACAATGTCTTGTAACTCTGTAATTAGTTCCCCATTACAATGTCTTGTAACTCTGTAGTTAGTTCCCCATTACAATGTCTTGTAACTCTGTAGTTAGTTCCCCATTACAATGTCTTGTAACTCTGTAGTTAGTTCCCCATTACAATGTCTTGTAACTCTGTAGTTAGTTCCCCATTACAATGTCTTGTAACTCTGTAGTTAGTTCCCCATTACAATGTCTTGTAACTCTGTAGTTAGTTCCCCATTACAATGTCTTGTAACTCTGTAGTTAGTTCCCCATTACAATGTCTTGTAACTCTGTAGTTAGTTCCCCATTACAATGTCTTGTAACTCTGTAGTTAGTTCCCCATTACAATGTCTTGTAACTCTGTAATTAGTTCCCCATTACAATGTCTTGTAACTCTGTAGTTAGTTCCCCATTACAATGTCTTGTAACTCTGTAGTGTGTGTGTGTGTGTGTGTGTGTGTGTGTGTGTGTGTGTGTGTGTGTGTGTGTGTGTGTGTGTGTGTGTGTGTGTGTGTGTGTGTGTGTGTGTGTGTGTGTGTGTGTGTGTGTGTGTCAGGGTAACCCAGTCTGCATTTTTACGGTGGTCGAAACAGATGTTTCATCGAGCGTTTATCCATCTCTGATGTAACGTGGAGTTTACTGTCTCTAACCCAGGAGTGATCAGCTTAGTGATTAGTTTACTGTCTCTAACCCAGGAGTGATCAGCTGAGTGATTAGTTTACTGTCTCTGACCCAGGAGTGATCAGCTGAGTGATTAGTTTACTGTCTCTGACCCAGGAGTGATCAGCTGAGTGATTAGTTTACTGTCTCTAACCCAGGAGTGATCAGCTGAGTGATTAGTTTACTGTCTCTAACCCAGGAGTGATCAGCTGCGTGATTAGTTTACTGTGTCTAACCCAGGAGTGATCAGCTGAGTGATTAGTTTACTGTCTCTGACCCAGGAGTGATCAGCTGAGTGATTAGTTTACTGTCTCTAACCCAGGAGTGATCAGCTGAGTGATTAGTTTACTGTCTCTAACCCAGGAGTGATCAGCTGCATGATTAGTTTACTGTCTCTAACCCAGGAGTGATCAGCTGAGTGATTAGTTTACTGTCTCTAACCCAGGAGTGATCAGCTGAGTGATTGTCTCTAACCCAGGAGTGATCAGCTGAGTGATTAGTTTACTGTCTCTAACCCAGGAGTGATTAGTTTACTGTCTCTAACCCAGGAGTGATCAGCTGCGTGTTAGATATTGTCTACTGCTCTCTTTCTGTTCTCGTTTTCTTTTCAACTCTAAACTTACTCATCTCTAAATAGGGAATACAGTAAGATGAATTGAAGACTCCGGGATGATGACCTTCTAGTCAGAGCTCCTCTGTCCAGTGACTGTGTTCATCTTAATATTGTATTTTTATTGGCCAGTCTGAGATATGGCTTTTTCTTTGCAACTCAGACTAGAAGGCCAGTATCCCGGAGTCGCCTCTTCACTGTTGACGTTGAGACTGGTGTTTTGAGGGTACTATTTAATGAAGCTGCCAGTTGAGAACTTGTGAGGTGTCTGTTTCTCAAACTAGACACTCTAATGTACTTGTCCTCTTGCTCAGTTGTGCACCGGGGCCTCCCACTCCTCTTTCTATTCTGGTTAGACCAGTTTGTGCTGTTCTGTGAAGGGAGTAGTACACAGCGTTGTACGAGATCTTCAGTTTCTTAGCAATTTCTAGCATGGAATAGCCTTCATTTCTCAGAACAAGAATAGACTGATGAGTTTCAGAAGAAAGTTTTTGTTGCTGGCCATTTTGAGCCTGTAACCGAACCCACAAATGCTGATGCTCCAGATACTCAACTAGTCTAAAGAAGGCCAGTTTTATTGCTTCTTTAATCAGAAAAACAATTTTCAGCTGTGCTAAAATAATTGCAAAAGGGTTTTCTAATGATCAATTAGCCTTTTAAAATGATCAACTTGGATTAGCTAACACAACGTGCCATTGGAACACATGAGTGGTTGTTGCTGATAATGGACCTCTGTATGCCTATGTATATATTCCATAAAAAATCAGCCGTTTCCAGCTACAATAGTAATTTACAACATTAACAATGTCTACACTGTATTTATGATCAATTTGATGTTATTTTAATAGACACATTTTTTTGCTTTTCTTTCAAAAACAAGGACATTTCTAAGTGACACCAAACTTTTGAACAGATTTGTATATATTTTTTTATATAACCTTTATTTAACTCGGCAAGTCAGTTAAGAACAAATTCTTATTTACAATGACGGCCTACCGGGGAACAGCGGGTTAACTGCCTTGTTCAGGAGCAGAAAGACAGATTTTTACCTTGTCAGCTCGGGGATTCGATCTTGCAACCTTTCGGTTACTAGTCCAACGCTCTAACCACTAGGCTACCTGCCAACCCATACCTCTGTATATGCCTCTACCTCTGTATATACCTCTACCTCTGTATATGCCTCTACCTCTGTATATGCCTCTACCTCTGTATATGCCTCTACCTCTGTATATGCCTCTACCTCTGTATATGCCTCTACCTCTGTATATACCTCTACCTCTGTATATACCTCTACCTCTGTATATACCTCTACCTCTGTATATGCCTCTACCTCTGTATATACCTCTGCCTCTGTATATGCCTCTGCCTCTGTATATACCTCTACCTCTGTATATACCTCTACCTCTGTATATACCTATACCTCTGTATATGCCTCTACCTCTGTATATGCCTCTACCTCTGTATATGCCTCTACCTCTGTATATACCTCTACCTCTGTAAATACCTCTGTATGTACCTCTACCTCTGTATATACCTCTACCTCTGTATATGCCTCTACCTCTGTATATGCCTCTACCTCTGTATATGCCTCTACCTCTGTATATGCCTCTACCTCTGTATATACCTCTACCTCTGTATATGCCTCTACCTCTGTATATGCCTCTACCTCTGTATATACCTCTACCTCTGTATATGCCTCTACCTCTGTATATGCCTCTACCTCTGTATATGCCTCTACCTCTGTATATACCTCTACCTCTGTATATACCTCTACCTCTGTATATACCTCTGTATATACCTCTACCTCTGTATATGTCTCTACCTCTGTATATACCTCTACCTCTGTATATACCTCTACCTCTGTATATACCTCTACCTCTGTATATACCTCTGTATATACCTCTACCTCTGTATATGTCTCTGTCATCACTTCAAAACAGTTTGTTGAAACGGACTGTTTTGTCATTGATTTCAACTACTGAATCTCAGATTCACATCGCTGTAGTTCCATTATGTTCCACGCTCCTGAAATCCAAAAAGAAGCCAGACTAACTACAGACTAACTAGAAACCAAAAGCCATGTAAACAGAATAAACATCCAACTTACTGGTTTTCCGAGCCAGCTGATTGGTGGAGGTCGATGTCACCTGTCCTTTGATCCCTCTGTAGTCCCGCCTCTCCCGAGATGCATTGCTCTCTCTGTTGCCGGTGTCCACATCCCTGACCTTCCCTCCCTGAAGGGGCTTCCTCCCCCCACCTGGGCTCCAGCTTACCCCCCTCCTCACAGACATATGACCCCTCTCCGTCTCCATCTCTACCCCCAGGACGGTGCCTCGATCTGGGGGAGCTTTGCTGCTCTGCTGGGGAGTTCTGGAGCTCCTCTGCTTCTCCTCTGGTTTGCTCCACAGTTTCTGTCTCTTCTTCTACCCAGATTGTCTGCAGCCCTGCCTGGCTTGGTCTGTATGTCAGTTTGAGGATCACCGTTTTTGTGGAGCGTTTGGAGAGAAAAAAGAGAATCACCATTGGGGATAAGGAGAATCTTAGCTTTCCATGTTGCTTCTCCTGCCGCTGGACATTTCTCTTCCTGCAGTAATCCTCCTTAATGTTTCCTTTAGTCCTTTAGTCTTGTAGCTAGCAGGGAGGGAGGCTGACGGACGGGAGAAGTGTGCCTCTGGTTCTGACACACTGTTACTACACAGTATTACTCAGGACTTACCAGAAACATTATCAGGGACCTCCCGGGAGACTAGAGCATGCTGGGAGTTCCACAGACACAGAGCACGCTGGATCAGTTCCCATGGACCACAGCCAAGACGCTTTTCACAATAACGATGTGCTCTACTGCAAATCTCCAGCTGAAGAAGAAAGACTGATAAAACATCAAACTTTTCTATTTCTGTTTGTTGTCTGTCTTCCCTCCCTCTTAAATCTTTCTCTTTTCTCCAAAACCCAGACGCTTCTCGTCTCTTCCTCCCCCTTTTTCTTTCAATCTTTCTTTTGTTTTTCTTTCTTAGTCCAGCCACCAAAACATGCCTGTTGACTGCATTGCAATCTCTACTAGACAGATCATTTTTCTTGTTGAGAAAGCGAGCAGCTCTTTATCTTGGAAGACCGTTACTCAACAACGCCGAGAAGGGGGTGACAGGGGGTGGACAGGTTTCAGAGCTTCCTGCTGTTTCGTTCGGACAAAGTGAGAAACAGCATTTCACTCTAGAAAGGTCTCTGCTAAGAGCAGTCAGGATTCGCCGAGCTTCGCTGGCCGATATTTCAACTGTATATTTAGAATCGATATCTCATCCAGATGGCTTCCTGTGTGAGAGTCACATACATT